>NW_027097874.1:0-120000 GCF_019320115.1 Miscanthus floridulus | reverse complement strand
CTAGGAGTACCATCGGGTGCGTCCAAAACGATTTCCAAGCCTATGGTACGTTCGGCGCAAACCATGCACCAATCTTGCGTCTAGATTAGCACTATATCCAAACGGACGAAAATGAGGTTCCACTTGAGCCTCGTCACCTAGGAGTACCATCGGGTGCGTCCAAAACAATTTCTGAGCCTATGATACCAAAGCGTGCAAACCGTACACCTATCTTGCACCGACACAAACACTATCTCCAAATGGACTAAAACGAGATTCCAAATGACCCATGTCAACCAGGAGTTTCATCAGGTGCATCCAAAATGATTTCTGAGCCGATGGTACGTTTGGCCCAAAGCGTGCACCAATCTTGCGTCAAGATTAGCACTATGTCCAAACGGACCGAAATGAGCTTCCACTTGAGCCTTGTCACCTAGGAGTACCATCAGGTTCGTCCAAAATGATTTCTAAGCCTATGGTACGTTCGGCGCAAACCATGCACCAATCTTGCGTCAAGATTAGCACTATATCCAAACGGACGAAAATGAGGTTCCACTTGAGCCTCGTCACCTCAGAGTACCATCGGGTGCGTCCAAAATAATTTATGAGCCTATGGTACCAAAGCGTGCAAACCGTACACCTATCTTGCACCGACACTAACACTATCTCCACATGGACTAAAACGAGATTCCACATGACCCATGTCAACTAGGAGTTTCATCGGGTGCGTCCAAAACGATTTCTAAGCCGATGGTACGTTCAGCGCAAAGCGTGCACCAATCTTGCGTCAAGATTAGCACTATGTCCAAATGGACCAAAATGAGCTTCTACTTGAGCCTTGTCACCTAGGAGTACCATCGGGTGCGTCCAAAACGATTTCCAAGCCTATGGTACGTTCGGCGCAAACCATGCACCAATCTTGCGTCAAGATTAGCACTATATCCAAACGGATGAAAATGAGGTTCCACTTGAGCCTCTTCACTTAGGAGTACCATCGAGTGCGTCCAAAACAATTTCATAGCCTCTGGTACCAAAGGGTGCAAACCATGCAGCTATCTTGCACCGACACTCACACTATCTCCAAATGGACCGAAACGAGATTCCACATGACCCAGATCAACTAGGAGTTCCATTTGGTGCGTCCAAAATAATTTCTGAGCCTATGGTACGTTTGGCACAAAGCTTGCACCTATCTTGTGTCAAGATTAGCACTATCTCTGAACGGACCAAAATGAGCTTCCACTTGAACCTTGTCACCTAGGAGTATCGTTGGATGCGTCCAAAACGATTTATGAGCCTATGGTATGTTTGGCGCAAACCGTGCACCTTTCTTGCACCAATACTAACACTGTCTCCAAATGGACCAAAACCAGATTCCACATGACCCACGTCACCAAGGAGTTCCATCGGGTGTGTCCAAAACATTTTATGAGCCTATCGTATGCTCAGTGCAAACCATGCACATATCTTGCATCTAGATAAGCACTATCTCCAAACGGACCAAAATGAGATTCCACTTGAGCCTCGTCACCTAGGAGTACCATCGGGTGCGTCCAAAATGATTTCTGAGCCTATGGTACGTTTCGCGCAAAACCATGTGCCTAACTTGCACCAATACTAACACTGTCTCCCACTGCACCGAAACGAGATTCCACATCACCTATGTCACCTAGGAGTTCCATCGGGTGTGTCCAAAACATTTTTGAAGCCTATAGCACGTTCGGCGCAAACCATGCACCAATCTTGCGTCAAGATTAGCACTATCTCCAAACGGACGAAAATGAGGTTTCACTTGAGCCTCGTCACCTAGGAGTACCATCGGGTGTGTCCAAAACAATTTCTGAGCCTATGATACCAAAGGGTGCAAACCGTGCACCCATCATGCACCGACACTAACACTATCTCCAAATGGACCGAAACGAGATTCCACATGACCCATGCCACCTAGGAGTTTCATCGGGTGCATCCAAAACGATTTTTTGAGCCTATGGTACGTTCCGCGCAAAGCGTGCACCAATCTTGCGTCAAGATTAGCACTATCTCCAAACGGACCAAAATGAGCTTCCACTTGAGCCTTGTCACCTAGGAGTACCATCGGGTGCGTCCAAAACGATTTCCAAGCCTATGGTACGTTCGGCGCAAACCATGCACCAATCTTGCGTCTAGATTAGCACTATATCCAAACGGACGAAAATGAGGTTCCACTTGAGCCTCGTCACCTAGGAGTACCATCGGGTGCGTCCAAAACAATTTCTGAGCCTATGATACCAAAGCGTGCAAACCGTACACCTATCTTGCACCGACACAAACACTATCTCCAAATGGACTAAAACGAGATTCCAAATGACCCATGTCAACCAGGAGTTTCATCAGGTGCATCCAAAATGATTTCTGAGCCGATGGTACGTTTGGCCCAAAGCGTGCACCAATCTTGCGTCAAGATTAGCACTATGTCCAAACGGACCGAAATGAGCTTCCACTTGAGCCTTGTCACCTAGGAGTACCATCAGGTTCGTCCAAAATGATTTCTAAGCCTATGGTACGTTCGGCGCAAACCATGCACCAATCTTGCGTCAAGATTAGCACTATATCCAAACGGACGAAAATGAGGTTCCACTTGAGCCTCGTCACCTCAGAGTACCATCGGGTGCGTCCAAAATAATTTATGAGCCTATGGTACCAAAGCGTGCAAACCGTACACCTATCTTGCACCGACACTAACACTATCTCCACATGGACTAAAACGAGATTCCACATGACCCATGTCAACTAGGAGTTTCATCGGGTGCGTCCAAAACGATTTCTAAGCCGATGGTACGTTCAGCGCAAAGCGTGCACCAATCTTGCGTCAAGATTAGCACTATGTCCAAATGGACCAAAATGAGCTTCTACTTGAGCCTTGTCACCTAGGAGTACCATCGGGTGCGTCCAAAACGATTTCCAAGCCTATGGTACGTTCGGCGCAAACCATGCACCAATCTTGCGTCAAGATTAGCACTATATCCAAACGGATGAAAATGAGGTTCCACTTGAGCCTCTTCACTTAGGAGTACCATCGAGTGCGTCCAAAACAATTTCATAGCCTCTGGTACCAAAGGGTGCAAACCATGCAGCTATCTTGCACCGACACTCACACTATCTCCAAATGGACCGAAACGAGATTCCACATGACCCAGATCAACTAGGAGTTCCATTTGGTGCGTCCAAAATAATTTCTGAGCCTATGGTACGTTTGGCACAAAGCTTGCACCTATCTTGTGTCAAGATTAGCACTATCTCTGAACGGACCAAAATGAGCTTCCACTTGAACCTTGTCACCTAGGAGTATCGTTGGATGCGTCCAAAACGATTTATGAGCCTATGGTATGTTTGGCGCAAACCGTGCACCTTTCTTGCACCAATACTAACACTGTCTCCAAATGGACCAAAACCAGATTCCACATGACCCACGTCACCAAGGAGTTCCATCGGGTGTGTCCAAAACATTTTATGAGCCTATCGTATGCTCAGTGCAAACCATGCACATATCTTGCATCTAGATAAGCACTATCTCCAAACGGACCAAAATGAGATTCCACTTGAGCCTCGTCACCTAGGAGTACCATCGGGTGCGTCCAAAATGATTTCTGAGCCTATGGTACGTTTCGCGCAAAACCATGTGCCTAACTTGCACCAATACTAACACTGTCTCCCACTGCACCGAAACGAGATTCCACATCACCTATGTCACCTAGGAGTTCCATCGGGTGTGTCCAAAACATTTTTGAAGCCTATAGCACGTTCGGCGCAAACCATGCACCAATCTTGCGTCAAGATTAGCACTATCTCCAAACGGACGAAAATGAGGTTTCACTTGAGCCTCGTCACCTAGGAGTACCATCGGGTGTGTCCAAAACAATTTCTGAGCCTATGATACCAAAGGGTGCAAACCGTGCACCCATCATGCACCGACACTAACACTATCTCCAAATGGACCGAAACGAGATTCCATATGACCCACGTCACCTAGGAGTTTCATCGGGTGCGTCCAAAACAATTTCTGAGCCTATGGTATGTTCAGCGCAAAGCGTGCACCAATCTTGCGTCAAGATTAGCACTATCTCCAAACGGACCAAAATGGGCTTCCACTTGAGCCTTGTCACCTAGGAGTACCATCGGGTGCGTCCAAAATGATTTCCAAGCCTATGGTACGTTCGACGCAAACCATGCACCAATCTTGCGTCAAGATTAGCACTATATCCAAACGGACGAAAATGAGGTTCCACTTGAGCCTCGTCACCTAGGAGTACCATCGGGTGCATCCAAAACAATTTCTGAGCCTATGGTACCAAAGCATGCAAACCTGACACCTATCTTGCACCGACACTAACACTATCACCACATGGACTGAAACAAGATTCCACATGACCCATGTCAACTAGGAGTTTCATCGGGTGCGTCCAAAACGATTTCTGAGCCTATGGTACGTTTGGCGCAAAGCGTGCACCAATCTTGCGTCAAGATTAGCACTATGTCCAAATGGACCAAAATAAGCTTCCACTTGGTACCAAAGGGTGCAAACCGTGCAGCTATCTTGCACCGACACTAACACTATCTCCAAATGGACCAAAACGAGATTCCACATGTCCCACGTCAACTAGGAGTTCCATTTGGTGCGTCCAAAATAATTTCTGAGCCTATGGTATGTTTGGCACAAAGCTTGCAACTATCTTGCGTCAAGATTAGCACTATCTCTGAACGGACCAAAATGAGCTTCCACTTGAACCTTGTCACCTAGGAGTATCATTGGATGCTTCCAAAACGATTTATGAGCCTATGATATGTTTGGCGCAAACCGTGCACCTTTCTTGCACCAATACTAACACTATCTCCAAATGGACCAAAACTAGATTCCACATGACCCACGTCACCTAGGAGTTCCATCGGGTGTGTCCAAAACATTTTCTGAGCCTATCGTATGCTCAGTGCAAACCGTGCACATATCTTGCATCTAGATAAGCACTATCTCCAAACGGACCAAAATGAGCTTCCACTTGAGCCTCGTCACCTAGGAGTACCATCGGGTGCGTCCAAAATGATTTATGAGCCTATGGTACGTTTCGCGCAAACCGTGTGCCTAACTTGCACCAATACTAACACTGTCTCCAACTGGACCGAAACGAGATTCCACATCACCTATGTCACCTAGGAGTTCCATCGGGTGTGTCCAAAACATTTTTTAAGCCTATTGTACGTTCGGCGAGAACCATGCACCAATCCTGCGTTAAGATTGGCACTATCTCCAAACGGACGAAAATGAGGTTCCACTTGAGCCTCGTCACCCAGGAGTACCATCGGGTGCGTCCAAAATAATTTCTGAGCCTATGGTACCAAAGGGTGCAAACCATGCACCTATCTTGCAATGACACTAACACTATCTCCAAATGGACCGAAACGAGATTCCACATGACCCACGTCAACTAGGAGTTTCATCGGGTGCGTCCAAAACAATTTCTGAGCCTATGGTACGTTCGGCGCAAAGCGTGCAACAATCTTGTGTCAAGATTAGCACTATCTCCAAACGGACCAAAATGAGCTTCCACTTGAGCCTTGTCACCTAGGAGTACCATCGGGTGCGTCCAAAATGATTTCCAAGCCTATGGTACGTTCGGCGCAAACCATGCACCAATCTTGCATCAAGATTAGCACTATATCCAAACGGACGAAAATGAGGTTCCACTTGAGCCTCGTCACCTAGGAGTACCATCGGGTGCATCCAAAACAATTTCTGAGCCTATGGTACCAAAGGGCGCAAACCATGCAGCTATCTTGCACCGACACTAACACTATCTCCAAACGGACCGAAACGAGATTCCACATGACCCACGTCAACTAGGAGTTCCATTTGGTGCGTCCAAAACAATTTCCGAGCCTATGGTACGTTTGGCACAAAGCTTGCAACTATCTTGCATCAAGATTAGCACTATCTCCAAACGGACCGAAATGAGCTTGCACTTGAACCTTGTCACCTAGGAGTACCATTGGATGTGTCCAAAACGATTTATGAGCCTATGGTATGTTTGGCGCAAACCGTGCACCTTTCTTGCACCAATACTAACACTGTCTCCAAATGGACCGAAACCAGATTCGACTTGACCCACGTCACCTAGGAGTTTCATCGGGTGTGTCCAAAACATTTTTTGAGCCTATCGTATGCTCAGTGCAAACAGTGCACCTATCTTGCATCTAGATAAGCACTCTCTCCAAACGGACCAAAATGTGCTTCCACTTGAGCCTCGTCACCTAGGAGTACCATCGGGTGCGTCCAAAATGATTTCTGAGCCTATGGTACGTTTCGCGCAAACCGTGTGCCTAACTTGCACCAATACTAACACTATCTCCAACTGGACCGAAACGAGATTCCACATCACCTATGTCACCTAGGAGTTCCATCGGGTGTGTCCAAAACATTTTTGAAACCTATTGTATGTTCGGCGAGAACCATGCACCAATCCTGCGCCAAGATTAGCACTATCTCCAAACGGACAAAAATGAGGTTCCACTTGAGCCTCGTCACCTAGGAGTACCATCGGGTGTGTCCAAAACAATTTCTGAGCCTATGGTACCAAAGGGTGCAAACCGTGCACCTATCTTGCACCGACACTAACACTATCTCCAAATGGACCGAAACGAGATTCCACATGACCCACGTCAACTAGGAGTTTCATCGGGTGCGTCCAAAACGATTTCTGAGCCTATGGTACGTTCGGCGCAAAGCGTGCACCAATCTTGCGTCAAGATTAGCACTATCTCTAAACGGACCAAAATGAGCTTCCACTTGAGCCTTGTCAATTAGGAGTACCATCGGGTGCGTCCAAAATGATTTCCAAGCCTATGGTACGTTCGGCGCAAACCATGCACCAATCTTGCATCAAGATTAGCACTATATCCAAACGGACAAAAACGAGGTTCCACTTGAGCCTCGTCACCTAGGAGTACCATCGGGTGCGTCCAAAACAATTTCTGAGCCTATGGTACCAAAGCGTGCAAACCATACACCTATCTTGCACCGACACTAACACTATCTCCAAATGGACCAAAACGAGATTCCACATGACCCACATCAACTAGGAGTTCCATTTGGTGCGTCCAAAATAATTTCTGAGCCTATAGTACGTTTGGCACAAAGCTTGCAACTATCTTGCGTCAAGATTAGCACTATCTCTGAACGGACCGAAATGAGCTTCCACTTGAACCTTGTCACCTAGGAGTACCATTGGATGTGTCCAAAACGATTTATGAGCCTATGGTATGTTTGGCGCAAACCGTGCACCTTTCTTAAACCAATACTAACACTGTCTCCAAATGGACCGATACCAGATTCCACATGACCCACGTCACCTAGGAGTTCCATTGGGTGTGTCCAAAACATTTTATGAGCCTATCTATGCTCAGTGCAAACCATGCACCTATCTTGCATCTAGATAAGCACTATCTCCAAACGGACCAAAATGAGCTTCCACTTGAGCCTCGTCACCTAGGAGTACCATCGGGTGCGTCCAAAATGATTTATGAGCCTATGGTACGTTTCGCGCAAACCATGCGCCTAACTTGCACCAATACTAACACTGTCTCCAACTGGACCAAAACGAGATTCCACATCACCTAAGTCACCTAGGAGTTCCACCGAGTGTGTCCAAAACATTTTTGAAGCCCATTGTACGTTCGGCGCGAACCATGCACCAATCTTGCGTTAAGATTAGCACTATCTCCAAACGGACGAAAATGAGGTTCCACTTGAGCCTCGTCAACTAGGAGTACCATCGGGTGCATCCAAAACAATTTCTGAGCCTATGGTACGTTCGGTGCAAAGTGTGCACCAATCTTGCGTCAAGATGAGCACTGTCTCCAAACGGACCAAAATGAGCTTCCACTTGAGCCTTGTCACCTAGGAGTACCATCGGGTGCGTCCAAAACGATTTCCAAGCCTATGGTACGTTCGGCACAAGCCATGCAGGTCTTGCGTCAAGATTTGCACTATCTCAAAATAGATTGAGACGAGCTTCCACTTGAGACTCGTCACCTAGGAGTACCATCAGGGGCATCCAAAACAATTTCAGAGCCTATGGTACCAAAGGGTGCAACACGTGCACATATCTTGCACCGACACTAGCACTGTCTCCAAATGGACCAAAACAAGATTCCACATGACCCACGTCAACTAGGAGTTCCATTGGGTGCGTCCAAAACAATTTCCGAGCCTATGGTACATTCGGCACAAAGCGTGCAACTGTCTTGCGTTAAGATTAGCACTATCTCCGAACGGACCGAAATGAGCTTCCACTTGAACCTTGTCACCTAGGAGTACCATTGGATGCGTCCAAAATGATTTATGAGCCTATGGTATGTTTGGCGCAAACCATGCACCTTTCTTGCACCAATACTAAAACTGTTTCCAAATGGACCGAAACCAGATTCCACATGACCCACGTCACCTAGGAGTTCCATCGGGTGTGTCCAAAACATTTTCTGAGCCTATCGTATGCTCAGTGCAAACCGTGCACCTATCTTGCATCTAGATAAGCACTATGTCCAAACGGACCAAAATGAGCTTCCACTTGAGCCTCGTCACCTAGGAGTACCATCGGGTGCATCCAAAATGATTTCTGAGCCTATGGTACGTTTCGCGCAAACCGTGCGCCTAACTTGCACCAATACTAACACTGTCTCCAACTGGACCGAAATGAGATTCCACATCACCTATGTCACCTAGGAGTTCCATCGGGTGTGTCCAAAACATTTTCGAAGCCTATTCTATGTTCGGTGCAAACCATGCACCAATCTTGCGTCAAGATTAGCACTACCACCAAACGGACGAAAATGAGGTTCCACTTGAGCCTCGTCACCTAGGAGTAACATCGGGTGCATCCAAAACAATTTCTGAGCCTATGGTACCAAAGGGTGCAAACCGTGCACCTATCTTGCACCGACACAAACACTATCTCCAAATGGACTAAAACGAGATTCCACATGACCCACGTCAACTAGGAGTTTCATCGGGTGCATCCAAAATGATTTCTGAGCCTATGGTACGTTCGGCGCAAAGCGTGCACCAATCTTGCGTCAAGATTAGCACTATCTCCAAATGGACCAAAATGAGCTTCCACTTGAGCTTTGTCACCTAGGAGTACCATCGGGGTGCGTCCAAAACGATGTTCTGAGCCTATGGTACATTCGGCACAAATCGTGCACCTATCTTGCATCAAGATTAGCACAATCTCCAAATGGATTGAGACGAGCTTCCACTTGAGACTCGTCACCTAGGAGTACCATCAGGGGCATCCAAAACAATTTCTGAGCCTATGGTACCAAAGGGTACAACACGTGCACATATCTTGCACCGACACTAACACTGTCTCCAAACGGAACAAAACAAGATTCCACATGACCCACGTCAACAAGGAGTTCCATTGGGTGCGTCCAAAACAATTTCCGAGCCTATGGTACGTTCGGCCCAAAGCGTGCAACTATCTTGTGTCAAGATTAGCACTATCTCCAAATGGATTGAGACGAGCTTCCACTTGAGCCTCATCACCTAAGAGTACCATCGGGGTCATCTAAAGCAACTTCTGAGCCTATGGTACCAAATGGTGCAAACCGTGCACCTATCTTGCACCGACACTAACACTATCTCCAAATGGACCGAAACGAGATTCCACAAGACCCACGTCAACTAGGAGTTTCATCGGGTGCGTCCAAAACGATTTCTGAGCCTATGGTATGTTCGGTGCAAAGCGTGCACCTATCTTGCGTCAAGATTAGCACTATCTCCAAACAGACCGAAATGAGCTTCCACTTGAGCCTCGTCACCTAGGAGTACCATCAGGTACGTCCAAAATGATTTCTAAGCCTATGGTACATTTGGCACAAGCCATGCAGGTCTTGCATCAAGATTTGCACTATCTCAAAACGGATTGAGATGAGCTTCCACTTGAGACTCGTCACCTAGGAGTACCATCGGGGGCATCCAAAACAATTTATGAGCCTATGGTACCATAGGGTGCAACACGTGCACATATCTTGCACCGACACTAACACTGTCTCCAAACGGACAAAAACAAGATTCCACATGACCCACGTCAACTAGGAGTTCCATTGGGTGCGTCCAAAACAATTTCCGAGCCTATGGTACGTTCGGCACAAAGCGTGCAACTATCTTGGGTCAAGATTAGCACTATCTCCGAACGGACCGAAATGAGCTTCCACTTGAACCTTGTCACCTAGGAGTACCATTGGATGCGTCCAAAACGATTTATGAGCTTATGGTATGTTTGGCGCAAACCATGCACCTTTCTTGCACCAATACTAACACTGTCTCCAAATGGACTAAAACCAGATTCCACATGACCCACGTCACCTAGGAGTTCCATCGGGTGTGTCCAAAACATTTTCTGAGCTTATCATATGCTCAGTGCAAACCATGCACCTATCTTGCATCTAGATAAGCACTATCTCCAAACAGACAAAAATGATCTTCCACTTGAGCCTCGTCACCTAGGAGTACCATCGGGTGCGTCCAAAATGATTTCTGAGCCTATGGTACGTTTCATGCAAACCGTGCACCTAACTTGCACCAATACTAACACTGTCTTCAACTGGACCAAAACGAGATTCCACATCACCTATGTCACCTAGGAGTTCCATTGGATTTGTCCAAAACATTTTCGAAGCCTATTGTACGTTCGGCGCGAATCATGCTCCAATCTTGCGTCAAGATTAGCACTATCACCAAATGGACAAAAATGAGGTTCCACTTGAGCCTCGTCTCCTAGGAGTAACATCGGGTGCATCCAAAACAATTTCTGAGCCTATGGTACCAATGGGTGCAAACCATGCACCTATCTTGCACCGACACTAACACTATCTCCAAATGGACTAAAACGTGACACACGTCAACTAGGAGTTTCATCGGGTGCATCCTAAACGATTTCTGAGCCTATGGTACGTTCGGCGCAAAGCGTGCACCAATCTCGCGTCAAGATTAGCACTATCTCCAAACGGACCAAAATGAGCTTCCACTTGAGCCTTGTCACCTAGGAGTACCATCGGGGTGCGTCCAAAACGATGTTCTGAGCCTATGGTACATTCGGCACAAACCGTGCACCTATCTTGCATCAAGATTAGCACAATCTCCAAATGGATTGAGATGAGCTTCCACTTGAGACTCGTCACCTAGGAGTACCATCGAGGGCATCCAAAACAATTTCTGAGCCTATGGTATCAAAGGGTGCAACACGTGCACATATCTTGCACCGACACTAACACTGTCTCTAAACGGAACAAAACAAGATTCCACATGACCCACGTCAACAAGGAGTTCCATTGGGTGCGTCCAAAACAATTTCCAATCCTATGGTACATTCGGCCCAAAGCATACAACTATCTTGCGTCAAGATTAGCACTATCTCCAAATCGATTGAGATGAGCTTCCACTTGAGCCTCGTCACCTAAGAGTACCATCGGGGTCATCTAAAGCAACTTCTGAGCCTATGGTACCAAATGGTGCAAACCGTGCACCTATCTTGCACCAACAATAACACTATCTCCAAATGGACCGAAACGAGATTCCACAAGACCCACATCAACTAGGAGTTTCATCGGGTGCGTCCAAAACGATTACTGAGCCTATGGTACGTTCGGCACAAAGCATGCACCTATCTTGCGTCAAGATTAGCACTATCTCCAAACGGACCGAAATGAGCTTCCATTTGAGCCTTGTCACCTAGGAGTACCATCGGGTGCGTCCAAAACGATTTCTAAGCCTATGGTACATTCGGCACAAGCCATGCAGGTCTTGCGTCAAGATTTGCACTATCTCAAAACGGATTGAGATGAGCTTCCACTTGAGACTCGTCACCTAGGAGTACCATCGGGGGCATCCAAAATAATTTCTGAGCCTATGGTACCATAGGGTGCAACACGTGCACATATCTTGCACCGACACTAACACTGTCTCCAAATAGACCAAAACAAGATTCCACATGACCCACATCAACTAGGAGTTCCATTGGATGCATCCAAAACAATTTCCGAGCCTATGGTATGTTCGGCACAAAGCGTGCAACTATCTTGCGTCAAGATTAGCACTATCTCCGAACGGACCGAAATGAGCTTCCACTTGAACCTTGTCACCTAGGAGTACCAATGGATGCGTCCAAAATGATTTATGAGCCTTTGGTATGTTTGGTGCAAACCGTGCACCTTTCTTGCACCAATACTAACACTGTCTCCAAATGGACCGAAACCAGATTCCACATGACCCATTTCACCTAGGAGTTCCATCGGGGGTGTCCAAAACATTTTCTGAGCCTATCATATGCTTAGTGCAAACCGTGCACCTATCTTGCATCTAGATAAGCACTATCTCCAAACAGACCAAAATGAACTTCCACTTGAGCCTCATCACCTAGGAGTACCATCGGGTGCGTCCAAAATGATTTCTGAGCCTATGGTACGTTTCACGCAAACCGTGCACCTAACTTGCACCAATACTAACACTGTCTCCAACTGGACCAAAACGAGATTCCACATCACCTATGTCACCTAGGAGTTCCATCGGGTGTGTCCAAAACATTTTCGAAGCCTATTGTACGTTCGGCGCGAAACATTCCCAATCTTGCGTTAAGATTAGCACTATCACCAAACGGACGAAAATGAGGTTCCACTTGAGCCTCGTCACCTAGGTGTACCATTGAGTGCGTCCAAAACAATTTCTGAGCCTATGGTACGTTCAGCGCAAAGTGTGCACCAATCTTGCGTCAAGATTAGCACTATCTCCAAACGGACCAAAATGAGCTTCCACTTGAGCCTTGTCACCTAGGAGTACCATCGGGTGCATCCAAAACAATTTCCAAGCCTATGGTACGTTCGGCACAAGCCATGCAGGTCTTGCATCAAGATTTGCACTATCTCGAAACAGATTGAGACAAGCTTCCACTTGAGACTCGTCACCTAGGAGAACCATCGGGGGGCATCCAAAACAATTTCTGAGCCTATGGTACCAAAGGGTGCAACATGTGCACATATCTTGCACCGACACTAACACTGTCTCCAAATGGACCAAAACAAGATTCCACATGACCCACATCAACTAGGAGTTCCATTGGGTGCGTCCAAAACAATTTCCGAGCCTATGGTACATTCGGCACAAAGCGTGCAACTATCTTGCGTCAAGATTTGCACTATCTCTGAACAGACCAAAATGAGCTTCCACTTGAACCTTGTCACCTAGGAGTACCATTGGATGCGTCCAAAATGATTTATGAGCCTATGGTATGTTTGGCGCAAACCGTGCACCTTTCTTGCACCAATACTAACACTGTCTCCAAATGGACCGAAACCAGATTCCACATGACCCACGTCACCTAGGAGTTCCATTGGGTGTGTCCAAAACATTTTCTGAGCCTATCGTACGCTTAGTTCAAACCATGCACCTATCTTTCATCTAGATAAGCACTATCTCCAAACGGACCGAAATGAGCTTCCACTTGAGCCTTGTCACCTAGGAGTACCATCGGGTGCGTCCAAAATGATTTCCAAGCCTATGGTATGTTCGGCGCAAACCATGCACCAATCTTGTGTCAAGATTAGCACTATATCCAAACGGATGAAAATGAGGTTCCACTTGAGCCTCGTCACCTAGGAGTACCATCGGGTGCATCCAAAACAATTTCTGAGCCTATGGTACCAAAGGGCGCAAACCATGCAGCTATCTTGCACCGACACTAACACTATCTCCAAATGGACCGAAACGAGATTCCACATGACCCACGTCAACTAGGAGTTCCATTTGGTGCGTCCAAAACAATTTCCGAGCCTATGGTACGTTTGGCACAAAGCTTGCAACTATCTTGCGTCAAGATTAGCACTATCTCCAAACGGACCGAAATGAGCTTGCACTTGAACCTTGTCACCTAGGAGTACCATTGGATGTGTCCAAAACGATTTATGTGCCTATGGTATGTTTGGCGCAAACTGTGCACCTTTCTTGCGCCAATACTAACACTGTCTCCAAATGGACCGAAACCAGATTCCACTTGACCCACGTCACCTAGGAGTTTCATCGGGTGTGTCCAAAACATTTTTTGAGCCTATCATATGCTTAGTGCAAACAGTGCACCTATCTTGCATCTAGATAAGCACTCTCTCCAAACGGACCAAAATGAGCTTCCACTTGAGCCTCGTCACCTAGGAGTACCATCGGGTGCGTCCAAAATGATTTCTGAGCCTATGGTATGTTTCGCGCAAACCGTGTGCCTAACTTGCACCAATACTAACACTGTCTCCAACTGGACCGAAACGAGATTCCACATCACCTATGTCACCTAGGAGTTCCATCGGGTGTGTCCAAAACATTTTTGAAGCCTATTGTACGTTCGGCGAGAACCATGCACCAATCCTGCGTCAAGATTAGCACTATCTCCAAATGGACGAAAATGAGGTTCCACTTGAGCCTCGTCACCTAGGAGTACCATCGGGTGTGTCCAAAACAATTTCTGAGCCTATGGTACCAAAGGGTGCAAACCGTGCACCTATCTTGCACCGACACTAACACTATCTCCAAATGGACCGAAACGAGATTCCACATGACCCACGTCAACTAGGAGTTTCATCGGGTGCGTCCAAAACGATTTCTGAGCCTATGGTACGTTCGGCGCAAAGCGTGCACCAATCTTGCGTCAAGATTAGCACTATCTCTAAACGGACCAAAATGAGCTTCCACTTTAGCCTTGTCAATTAGGAGTACCATCGGGTGCGTCCAAAATGATTTCCAAGCCTATGGTACGTTCGGCGCAAACCGTGCACCTTTCTTGCACCAATACTAACACTGTCTCCAAATGGACCGAAACCAGATTCCACATGACCCACGTCACCTAGGAGTTCCATCGGGTGTGTCCAAAACATTTTCTGAGCCTATCGTACGCTTAGTTCAAACCATGCACCTATCTTTCATCTGGATAAGCACTATCTCCAAACGGACCGAAATGAGCTTCCACTTGAGCCTTGTCACCTAGGAGTACCATCGGGTGCGTCCAAAATGATTTCCAAGCCTATGGTACGTTCGGCGCAAACCATGCACCAATCTTGTGTCAAGATTAGCACTATATCCAAACGGATGAAAATGAGGTTCCACTTGAGCCTCGTCACCTAGGAGTACCATCGGGTGCATCCAAAACAATTTCTGAGCCTATGGTACCAAAGGGCGCAAACCATGCAGCTATCTTGCACCGACACTAACACTATCTCCAAATGGACCGAAACGAGATTCCACATGACCCACGTCAACTAGGAGTTCCATTTGGTGCGTCCAAAACAATTTCCGAGCCTATGGTACGTTTGGCACAAAGCTTGCAACTATCTTGCGTCAAGATTAGCACTATCTCCAAACGGACCGAAATGAGCTTGCACTTGAACCTTGTCACCTAGGAGTACCATTGGATGTGTCCAAAACGATTTATGTGCCTATGGTATGTTTGGCGCAAACCGTGCACCTTTCTTGCGCCAATACTAACACTGTCTCCAAATGGACCGAAACCAGATTCCACTTGACCCACATCACCTAGGAGTTTCATCGGGTGTGTCCAAAACATTTTTTGAGCCTATCATATGCTTAGTGCAAACAGTGCACCTATCTTGCATCTAGATAAGCACTCTCTCCAAACGGACCAAAATGAGCTTCCACTTGAGCCTCGTCACCTAGGAGTACCATCGGGTGCGTCCAAAATGATTTCTGAGCCTATGGTACGTTTCGCGCAAACCGTGTGCCTAACTTGCACCAATACTAACACTGTCTCCAACTGGACCGAAATGAGATTCCACATCACCTATGTCACCTAGGAGTTCCATCGGGTGTGTCCAAAACATTTTTGAAGCCTATTGTACGTTCGGCAAGAACCATGCACCAATCCTGCGTCAAGATTAGCACTATCTCCAAATGGACGAAAATGAGGTTCCACTTGAGCCTCGTCACCTAGGAGTACCATCGGGTGTGTCCAAAACAATTTCTGAGCCTATGGTACCAAAGGGTGCAAACCGTGCACCTATCTTGCACCGACACTAACACTATCTCCAAATGGACCGAAACGAGATTCCACATGACCCATGTCAACTAGGAGTTTCATCGGGTGTGTCCAAAACGATTTCTGAGCCTATGGTACGTTCGGCGCAAAGCGTGCACCAATCTTGCGTCAAGATTAGCACTATCTCTAAATGGACCAAAATGAGCTTCCACTTTAGCCTTGTCAATTAGGAGTACCATCGGGTGCATCCAAAATGATTTCCAAGCCTATGGTACGTTCGGCGCAAACCATGCACCAATCTTGCGTCAAGATTAGCACTATATCCAAACGGACAAAAATGAGGTTCCACTTGAGCCTCGTCACCTAGGAGTACCATCGGGTGCGTCCAAAACAATTTCTGAGCCTATGGTACCAAAGCGTGCAAACCATACACCTATCTTGCACTGACACTAACACTATCTCCAAATGGACCAAAACAAGATTCCACATGACCCACATCAACTAGGAGTTCCATTTGGTGCATCCAAAATAATTTCTGAGCCTATAGTACGTTTGGCACAAAGCTTGCAACTATCTTGCGTCAAGATTAGCACTATCTCTGAACGGACCGAAATGAGCTTCCACTTGAACCTTGTCACCTAGGAGTACCATTGGATGTGTCCAAAACGATTTATGAGCCTATGGTATGTTTGGCGCAAACCGTGCACCTTTCTTAAACCAATACTAACACTGTCTCCAAATGGACCGATACCAGATTCCACATGACCCACGTCACCTAGGAGTTCCATCGGGTGTGTCCAAAACATTTTATGAGCCTATCTATGCTCAGTGCAAACCGTGCACCTATCTTGCATCTAGATAAGCACTATCTCCAAACGGACCAAAATGAGCTTCCACTTGAGCCTCATCACCTAGGCGTACCATCGGGTGCGTCCAAAATGATTTCTGAGCCTATGGTACGTTTCGTGCAAACCGTGCGCCTAACTTGCACCAATACTAACACTGTCTCCAACTGGACCAAAACGAGATTCCACATCACCTAAGTCACCTAGGAGTTCGATCGAGTGTGTCCAAAACATTTTTGAAGCCCATTGTACGTTCGGCGCGAACCATGCACCAATCTTGCGTCAAGATTAGCACTATCTCCAAACGGACGAAAATGAGGTTCCACTTGAGCCTCGTCAACTAGGAGTACCATCGGGTGCATCCAAAACAATTTCTGAGCCTAAGGTACGTTCGGCGCAAAGTGTGCACCAATCTTGCGTCAAGATGAGCACTGTCTCCAAACGGACCAAAATGAGCTTCCACTTGAGCCTTGTCACCCAGGAGTACCATCGGGTGCGTCCAAAACGATTTCCAAGCCTATGGTACGTTCGGCACAAGCCATGCAGGTCTTGCGTCAAGATTTGCACTATCTCAAAATAGATTGAGACGAGCTTCCACTTGAGACTCGTCACCTAGGAGTACCATCAGGGGCATCCAAAAGAATTTCTGAGCCTATGGTACCAATGGGTGCAGCACGTGCACATATCTTGCACCGACACTAGCACTGTCTCCAAATGGACCAAAACAAGATTCCACATGACCCACGTCAACTAGGAGTTCCATTGGGTGCGTCCAAAACAATTTCCGAGCCTATGGTACATTCGGCACAAAGCGTGCAACTATCTTGCGTTAAGATTAGCACTATCTCCGAACGGACCGAAATGAGCTTCCACTTGAACCTTGTCACCTAGGAGTACCATTGGATGCGTCCAAAACGATTTATGAGCCTATGGTATGTTTGGCGCAAACCATGCACCTTTCTTGCACCAATACTAACACTATCTCCATATGGACCGAAACCAGATTCCACATGACCCACGTCACCTAGGAGTTCCATCGGGTGTGTCCAAAACATTTTCTGAGCCTATCGTATGCTCAGTGCAAACCGTGCACCTATCTTGCATCTAGACAAGCACTATCTCCAAATGGACCAAAATGAGCTTCCACTTGAGCCTCATCACCTAGGAGTACCATCGGGTGCATCCAAAATGATTTCTGAGCCTATGGTACGTTTCGCGCAAACCGTGCGCCTAACTTGCACCAATACTAACACTGTCTCCAACTGGACCGAAACGAGATTCCACATCACCTATGTCACCTAGGAGTTCCATCGGGTGTGTCCAAAACATTTTCGAAGCCTGTTCTATGTTCGGCGCAAACCATGCACCAATCTTGCGTCAAGATTGGCACTACCACCAAACGGACGAAAATGAGGTTCCACTTGAGCCTCGTCACCTAGGAGTAACATCGGGTGCGTCCAAAACAATTTCGGAGCCTATGGTACCAAAGGGTGCAAACCGTGCACCTATCTTGCACCGACATTAACACTATCTCCAAATGGACTAAAACAAGATTCCACATGACCCACCTCAACTAGGAGTTTCATCGGGTGCATCCAAAATGATTTCTGAGCCTATGGTACGTTCGGCGCAAAGCGTGCACCAATCTTGCGTCAAGATTAGCACTATCTCCACACGGACCAAAATGAGCTTCCACTTGAGCTTTGTCACCTAGGAGTACCATCGGGGTGCGTCCAAAACAATGTTCTGAGCCTATGGTACATTCGGCACAAATCGTGCACCTATCTTGCATCAAGATTAGCACAATCTCCAAACGGATTGAGACGAGCTTCCACTTGAGACTCGTCACCTAGGAGTACCATCGGGGGCATCCAAAACAATTTCTGAGCCTATGGTATCAAAGGGTGCAACACGTGCACATATCTTGCACCGACACTAACACTGTCTCCAAACGGAACAAAACAAGATTCCACATGACCCACGTCAACAAGGAGTTCCATTGGGTGCGTCCAAAACAATTTCCAAGCCTATGGTACATTCGGCCCAAAGCGTACAACTATCTTGCGTCAAGATTAGCACTATCTCCGAATGGATTGAGATGAGCTTCCACTTGAGCCTCGTCACCTAAGAGTACCATCGGGGTCATCTAAAGCAACTTCTGAGCCTATGGTACCAAATGGTGCAAACCGTGCACCTATCTTGCACCGACACCAACACTATCTCCAAATGGACCGAAACGAGATTCCACAAGACCCACATCAACTAGGAGTTTCATCGGGTGCGTCCAAAATGATTTCTGAGCCTATGGTACGTTCGGCACAAAGCATGCACCTATCTTGCGTCAAGATTAGCACTATCTCCAAATGGACCGAAATGAGCTTCCATTGAGCCTTGTCACCTAGGAGTACCATCGGGTGCGTCCAAAACGATTTCTAAGCCTATGGTACATTCGGCACAAGCCATGCAGGTCTTGCGTCAAGATTTGCACTATCTCGAAACGGATTGAGATGAGCTTCCACTTGAGACTCGTCACCTAGGAGTACCATCGGGGGCATCCAAAATAATTTCTGAGCCTATGGTACCATAGGGTGCAACACGTGCACATATCTTGCACCGACACTAACACTGTCTCCAAACGGACCAAAACAAGATTCCACATGACCCACGTCAACTAGGAGTTCCATTGGGTGCGTCCAAAACAATTTCCGAGCCTATGGTACGTTCGGCACAAAGCGTGCAACTATCTTGCGTCAAGATTAGCACTATCTCCAAACGGACCGAAATGAGCTTCCACTTGAACCTTGTCACCTAGGAGTACCAATGGATGCATCCAAAACAATTTATGAGCCTATGGTATGTTTGGTGCAAACCATGCACCTTTCTTGCACGAATACTAACACTGTCTCCAAATGGACCGAAACCAGATTCCATATGACCCATTTCACCTAGGAGTTCCATCGGGGGTGTCCAAAACATTTTCTGAGCCTATCGTATGCTTAGTGCAAACCGTGCACCTATCTTGCATCTAGATAAGCACTATCTCCAAACAGACCAAAATGAACTTCCACTTGAGCCTCATCACCTAGGGGTACCATCGGGTGCGTCCAAAATGATTTCTGAGCCTATGGTACGTTTCACACAAACCATGCACCTAACTTGCACCAATACTAACACTATCTCTAACGAGACCGAAACGAGATTCCACATCACCTATGTCACCTAGGAGTTCCATCGGGTGTGTCCAAAACATTTTCGAAGCCTATTGTACGTTCGGCGCGAAACATTCCCAATCTTGCGTTAAGATTAGCACTATCACCAAACGGACGAAAATGAGGTTCCACTTGAGCCTCGTCACCTAGGAGTACCATCGAGTGCGTCCAAAACAATTTCTGAGCCTATGGTACGTTCGGCGCAAAGTGTGCACCAATCTTGCGTCAAGATTAGCACTATCTCCAAACGGACCAAAATGAGCTTCCACTTGAGCCTTGTCACCTAGGAGTACCATCGGGTGCGTCCAAAACAATTTCCAAGCGTATGGTACGTTCGGCACAAGCCATGCAGGTCTTGCATCAAGATTTGCACTATCTCGAAACAGATTGAGACAAGCTTCCACTTGAGACTCGTCACCTAGGAGTACCATCGGGGGGCATCCAAAACAATTTCTGAGCCTATGGTACCAAAGGGTGCAACATGTGCACATATCTTGCACCGACACTAACACTGTCTCCAAATGGACCAAAACAAGATTCCACATGACCCACATCAACTAGGAGTTCCATTGGGTGCGTCCAAAACAATTTCCGAGCCTATGGTACGTTCGGCACAAAGCGTGCAACTATCTTGCGTCAAGATTAGCACTATCTCCAAATGGACCAAAATGAGCTTCCACTTGAGCCTTGTCACCTAGGAGTACCATCAGGGTGCGTCCAAAATGATGTTCTGAGCCTATGGTACATTCGGCACAAACCGTGCACCTATCTTGCATCAAGATTAGCACAATCTCCAAACGGATTGAGACGAGCTTCCACTTGAGACTCGTCACCTAGGAGTACCATCGGGGGCATCCAAAACAATTTCTGAGCCTATGGTATCAAAGGGTGCAACACATGCACATATCTTGCACCGACACTAACACTGTCTCCAAACGGAACAAAACAAGATTCCACATGACCCATGTCAACAAGGAGTTCCATTGGGTGCGTCCAAAACAATTTCCAAGCCTATGGTACATTCGGCCCAAAGCGTACAACTATCTTGCGTCAAGATTAGCACTATCTCCGAATGGATTGAGATGAGCTTCCACTTGAGCCTCGTCACCTAAGAGTACCATCGGGGTCATCTAAAGCAACTTCTGAGCCTATGGTACCAAATGGTGCAAACCGTGCACCTATCTTGCACCGACACTAACACTATCTCCAAATGGACCGAAACGAGATTCCACAAGACCCACATCAACTAGGAGTTTCATCGGGTGCGTCCAAAATGATTTCTGAGCCTATGGTACGTTCGGCACAAAGCATGCACCTATCTTGCATCAAGATTAGCACTATCTCCAAATGGACCGAAATGAGCTTCCATTTGAGCCTTGTCACCTAGGAGTACCATCGGGTGCGTCCAAAATGATTTCTAAGCCTATGGTACATTCGGCATAAGCCATGCAGGTCTTGCGTCAAGATTTGCACTATCTCAAAACGGATTGAGATGAGCTTCCACTTGAGACTCGTCACCTAGGAGTACCATCGGGGGCATCCAAAATAATTTCTGAGCCTATGGTACCATAGGGTGTAACACGTGCACATATCTTGCACCAACACTAACACTGTCTCCAAATGGACCAAAACAAGATTCCACATGACCCACGTCAACTAGGAGTTCCATTGGGTGCGTCCAAAACAATTTCCGAGCCTATGGTACGTTCGGCACAAAGCGTGCAACTATCTTGCATCAAGATTAGCACTATCTCCGAACGGACCGAAATGAGCTTCCACTTGAACCTTGTCACCTAGGAGTACCAATGGATGCGTCCAAAACAATTTATGAGCCTATGGTATGTTTGGTGCAAACCATGCACCTTTCTTGCACCAATACTAACACTGTCTCCAAATGGACCGAAACCAGATTCCACATGACCCATTTCACCTAGGAGTTCCATCGGGGGTGTCCAAAACATTTTCTGAGCCTATCATATGCTTAGTGCAAACCATGCACCTATCTTGCATCTAGATAAGCACTATCTCCAAACAGACCAAAATGAACTTCCACTTGAGCCTCATCACCTAGGGGTACCATCGGGTGCGTCCAAAATGATTTCTGAGCCTATGGTACGTTTCACGCAAACCATGCGCCTAACTTGCACCAATACTAACACTGTCTCCAACTAGACCGAAACGAGATTCCACATCACCTATGTCACCTAGGAGTTCCATCGGGTGTGTCCAAAACATTTTCGAAGCCTATTGTACGTTCGGCGCGAAACATTCCCAATCTTGCGTTAAGATTAGCACTATCACCAAACGGACGAAAATGAGGTTCCACTTGAGCCTCGTCACCTAGGAGTACCATCGAGTGCGTCCAAAACAATTTCTGAGCCTATGGTACGTTCGGCGCAAAGTGTGCACCAATCTTGCGTCAAGATTAGCACTATCTCCAAACGGACCAAAATGAGCTTCCACTTGAGCCTTGTCACCTAGGAGTACCATCGGGTGCGTCCAAAACAATTTCTAAGCCTATGGTACATTCGGCACAAGCCATGCAGGTCTTGCGTCAAGATTTGCACTATCTCGAAACGGATTGAGATGAGCTTCCACTTGAGACTCGTCACCTAGGAGTACCATAGGGGGCATCCAAAACAATTTCTGAGCCTATGGTACCAAAGGGTGCAACACGTGCACATATCTTGCACCGACACTAACACTGTCTCCATATGGACCAAAACAAGATTCCAAATGACCCACGTCAACTAGGAATTCCATTGGGTGCGTCCAAAACAATTTCCAAGCCTATGGTACGTTCGGCACAAAGCGTGCAACTATCTTGCGTCAAGATTAGCACTATCTCCGAACGGACCGAAATGAGCTTCCACTTGAACCTTGTCACCTAGGAGTACCATCAGGGTGCGTCCAAAACGATGTTCTGAGCCTATGGTACATTCGGCACAAACCGTGCACCTATCTTGCATCAAGATTAGCACAATCTCCAAACGGATTGAGATGAGCTTCCACTTGAGACTCGTCACCTAGGAGTACCATCGGGGGGCATCCAAAACAATTTCTGAGCCTATGGTACCAAAGGGTGCAACATGTGCACATATCTTGTACCGACACTAACACTGTCTCCAAATGGACCAAAACAAGATTCCACATGACCCACATCAACTAGGAGTTCCATTGGGTGCGTCCAAAACAATTTCCGAGCCTATGGTATGTTCGACACAAAGCGTGCAACTATCTTGCGTCAAGATTAGCACTATCTCCAAATGGACCAAAATGAGCTTCCACTTGAGCCTTGTCACCTAGGAGTACCATCAGGGTGCGTCCAAAACGATGTTCTGAGCCTATGGTAAAGTCGGCACAAACCGTGCACCTATCTTGCATCAAGATTAGCACAATCTCCAAATGGATTGAGACGAGCTTCCACTTGAGACTCGTCACCTAGGAGTACCATCGGGGGCATCCAAAACAATTTCTGAGCCTATGGTATCAAAGGGTGCAACACATGCACATATCTTGCACCGACACTAACACTGTCTCCAAACGGAACAAAACAAGATTCCACATGACCCATGTCAACAAGGAGTTCCATTGGGTGCGTCCAAAATAATTTCCAAGCCTATGGTACATTCGGCCCAAAGCGTACAACTATCTTGCGTCAAGATTAGCACTATCTCCGAATGGATTGAGATGAGCTTCCACTTGAGCCTCGTCACCTAAGAGTACCATCGGGGTCATCTAAAGCAACTTCTGAGCCTATGGTACCAAATGGGTGCGTCCAAAACAATTTCCAAGCCTATGGTACGTTCGGCACAAAGCGTGCAACTATCTTGCATCAAGATTTGCACTATCTCTGAATAGACCAAAATGAGCTTCCACTTGAACCTTGTCACCTAGGAGTACCATTGGATGCGTCCAAAACGATTTATGAGCCTATGGTATGTTTGGCTCAAACCGTGCACCTTTCTAGCACCAATACTAACACTGTCTCCAAATGGACCGAAACTAGATTCCACATGACCCACGTCACCTAGGAGTTCCATCGGGTGTGTCCAAAACATTTTCTGAGCCTATCGTACGCTTAGTTCAAACCGTGCACCTATCTTTCATCTAGATAAGCACTATCTCCAAACGGACCAAAATGAGCTTCCACTTGAGCCTCGTCACCTAGGAGTACCATCGGGTGCGTCCAAAATGATTTCTGAGCCTATGGTACGTTTCGCGCAAACCGTGCGCCTAACTTGCACCAATACTAACACTGTCTCCAACTGGACCAAAACGAGATTCCACATCACCTATGTCACCTAGGAGTTCCATCGGGTGTGTCCAAAACATTTTCGAAGCCTATTGTACGTTCGGCACGAACCATGCACCAATCTTGCGTCAAGATTAGCACTATCACCAAACGGACAAAAATGAGGTTCCACTTGAGCCTCGTCTCCTAGGAGTAACATTGGGTGCATCCAAAACAATTTTTGAGCCTATTGGAACCAAAGGGTGCAAACCGTGCACCTATCTTGCACCGACACTAACACTATCTCCAAATGGACTGAAATGTGACCCACGTCAACTAGGAGTTTCATCGGGTGCATCCAAAATGATTTCTAAGCCTATGGTACGTTCGGCGCAAAGCGTGCACCAATCTTGCGTCAAGATTAGCACTATCTCCAAACGGACCAAAATGAGCTTCCACTTGAGCCTTGTCACCTAGGAGTACCATCGGGGTGCTTCCAAAACGATGTTCTGAGCCTATGGTACATTCGGCACAAACCGTGCACCTATCTTGCATCAAGATTAGCACAATCTCCAAACGGATTGAGATGAGCTTCCACTTGAGACTCGTCACCTAGGAGTACCATCGGGGGCATCCAAAACAATTTCTGAGCCTATGGTATCAAAGGGTGCAACACATGCACATATCTTTCACCGACACTAACACTGTCTCCAAACGGAACAAAACAAGATTCCACATAACCCACGTCAACTAGGAGTTCCATTGGGTGCATCCAAAACAATTTCTGAGCCTATGGTTCGTTCGGCCCAAAGCGTGCAACTATCTTGCATCAAGATTAGCACTATCTTCGAAAGGATTGAGACAAGCTTCCACTTGAGCCTCGTCACCTAAGAGTACCATCGGGGTCATCTAAAGCAACTTTTGAGCCTATGGTACCAAATGGTGCAAACCGTGAACCTATCTTGCACTGACACTAACACTATCTCCAAATGGACCGAAACGAGATTCCACAAGACCCACTTCAACTAGGAGTTTCATCGGTTGCGTCCAAAATGATTTCTGAGCCTATAGTACATTCGGTGCAAAGCGTGCACCTATCTTGCGTCAAGATTAGCACTATCTCCAAACGGACCGAAATGAGCTTCCATTTGAGCCTTGTCACCTAGGAGTACCATCGGGTGCGTCCAAAACAATTTCTAAGCCTATGGTACATTCGGCACAAGCCATGCAGGTCTTGCGTCAAGATTTGCACTATCTCGAAACGGATTGAGATGAGCTTCCACTTGAGACTCGTCACCTAGGAGTACCATCGGGGGCATCCAAAACAATTTCTGAGCCTATGGTACCAAAGGGTGCAACACGTGCACATATCTTGCACCGACACTAACACTGTCTCCATATGGACCAAAACAAGATTCCAAATGACCCACGTCAACTAGGAATTCCATTGGGTGCATCCAAAACAATTTCCAAGCCTATGGTACGTTCGGCACAAAGCGTGCAACTATCTTGCGTCAAGATTAGCACTATCTCCGAACGGACCGAAATGAGCTTCCACTTGAACCTTGTCACCTAGGAGTACCATTGGATGCGTCCAAAATGATTTATGAGCCGATGGTATGTTTGGCGCAAACCGTGCACCTTTCTAGCACCAATACTAACACTGTCTCCAAATGGACCGAAACCAGATTCCACATGACCCACGTCACCAAGGAGTTCCATCGGGTGTGTCTAAAACATTTTCTGAGCCTATCGTATGCTTAGTGCAAACCGTGCACCTATCTTGCATCTAGATTAGCACTATCTCCAAACAGACCAAAATGAGCTTCCACTTGAGCCTCGTCACCTAGGAGTACCATCGGGTGCGTCCAAAATGATTTCTGAGCCTATGGTATGTTTGGCGCAAACCGTGCGCCTTTCTAGCACCAATACTAACACTGTCTCCAAATAGACCGAAACTAGATTCCACATGACCCACGTCACCTAGGAGTTCCATCAGGTGTGTCCAAAACATTTTCTGAGCCTATCGTACGCTTAGTTCAAACCATGCACCTATCTTTCATCTAGATAAGCACTATCTCCAAACGGACCAAAATGAGCTTGCACTTGAGCCTCGTCACCTAGGAGTACCATCGGGTGCGTCCAAAATGATTTCTGAGCCTATGGTACGTTTCGCGCAAACCGTGCGCCTAACTTGCACCAATACTAACACTGTCTCCAGCTGGACCAAAACGAGATTCCACATCACCTATGTCACCTAGGAGTTCCATCGGGTGTGTCCAAAACATTTTCGAAGCCTATTGTACGTTCGGCGCGAACCATGCACCAATCTTGCGTTAGGATTAGCACTATCACCAAACGGACAAAAATGAGGTTCCACTTGAGCCTCGTCTCCTAGGAGTAACATCGGGTGCGTCCAAAACAATTTTTGAGCCTATGGTACCAAAGGGTGCAAACCGTACACCTATCTTGCACCGACACTAACACTATCTCTAAATGGACTGAAATGTGACCCACGTCAACTAGGAGTTTCATTGGGTGCATCCAAAATGATTTCTAAGCCTATGGTACGTTCAGCGCAAAGCGTGCTCCAATCTTGCGTCAAGATTAGCACTATCTCCAAACGGACCAAAATGAGCTTCCACTTGAGCCTTGTCACCTAGGAGTACCATCGGGGTGCGTCCAAAATGATGTTCTGAGCCTATGGTACATTCGGCACAAACCGTGCACCTATCTTGCATCAAGATTAGCACAATCTCCAAACGGATTGAGACGAGCTTCCACTTGAGACTCGTCACCTAGGAGTACCATCGGGGGCATCCAAAACAATTTCTGAGCCTATGGTATCAAAGGGTGCAACACATGCACATATCTTTCACCGACACTAACACTGTCTCCAAACGGAACAAAACAAGATTCCACATAACCCACGTCAACTAGGAGTTCCATTGGGTGCATCCAAAACAATTTCTGAGCGTATGGTACGTTCGGCCCAAAGCGTGCAACTATCTTGCATCAAGATTAGCACTATCTCCGAAAGGATTGAGACAAGCTTCCACTTGAGCCTCGTCACCTAAGAGTACCATCGGGGTCATCTAAAGCAACTTCTGAGCCTATGGTACCAAATGGTGCAAACCGTGAACCTATCTTGCCCTGACACTAACACTATCTCCAAATGGACCGAAACGAGATTGCACAAGACCCACTTCAACTAGGAGTTTCATCGGTTGCGTCCAAAATGATTTCTGAGCCTATAGTACATTCGGTGCAAAGCGTGCACCTATCTTGCGTCAAGATTAGCACTATCTCCAAACGGACCGAAATGAGCTTCCATTTGAGCCTTGTCACCTAGGAGTACCAT
The DNA here is from genome assembly GCF_019320115.1 of Miscanthus floridulus. Taxonomy (NCBI): domain Eukaryota; kingdom Viridiplantae; phylum Streptophyta; class Magnoliopsida; order Poales; family Poaceae; genus Miscanthus; species Miscanthus floridulus. The sequence continues at coordinate 92,314 of NW_027097874.1, read as the reverse complement.
CGGGTGCGTCCAAAACAATTTCTAAGCCTATGGTACATTCGGCACAAGCCATGCAGGTCTTGCGTCAAGATTTGCACTATCTCGAAACGGATTGAGATGAGCTTCCACTTGAGACTCGTCACCTAGGAGTACCATCAGGGGCATCCAAAACAATTTCTGAGCCTATGGTACCAAAGGGTGCAACACGTGCACATATCTTGCACCGACACTAACACTGTCTCCATATGGACCAAAACAAGATTCCAAATGACCCACGTCAACTAGGAATTCCATTGGGTGCGTCCAAAACAATTTCCAAGCCTATGGTACGTTCGGCACAAAGCGTGCAACTATCTTGCGTCAAGATTAGCACTATCTCCGAACGGACCGAAATGAGCTTCCACTTGAACCTTGTCACCTAGGAGTACCATTGGATGCGTCCAAAATGATTTATGAGCCTATGGTATGTTTGGCGCAAACCGTGCACCTTTCTAGCACCAATACTAACACTGTCTCCAAATGGACCGAAACCAGATTCCACATGACCCACGTCACCAAGGAGTTCCATCGGGTGTGTCTAAAACATTTTCTGAGCCTATCGTATGCTTAGTGCAAACCGTGCAACTATCTTGCATCTAGATTAGCACTATCTCCAAACAGACCAAAATGAGCTTCCACTTGAACCTTGTCACCTAGGAGTACCATTGGATGCGTCCAAAACGATTTATGAGCCTATGGTATGTTTGGCTCAAACCGTGCACCTTTCTAGCACCAATACTAACACTGTCTCCAAATGGACCGAAACTAGATTCCACATGACCCACGTCACCTAGGAGTTCCATCGGGTGTGTCCAAAACATTTTCTGAGCCTATCGTACGCTTAGTTCAAACCGTGCACCTATCTTTCATCTAGATAAGCACTATCTCCAAACGGACCAAAATGAGCTTCCACTTGAGCCTCGTCACCTAGGAGTACCATCGGGTGCGTCCAAAATGATTTCTGAGCCTATGGTACGTTTCGCGCAAACCGTGCGCCTAACTTGCACCAATACTAACACTGTCTCCAACTGGACCAAAACGAGATTCCACATCACCTATGTCACCTAGGAGTTCCATCGGGTGTGTCCAAAACATTTTCGAAGCCTATTGTACGTTCAGCGCGAACCATGCACCAATCTTGCGTCAAGATTAGCACTATCACCAAACGGACAAAAATGAGGTTCCACTTGAGCCTCGTCTCCTAGGAGTAACATCGGGTGCATCCAAAACAATTTTTGAGCCTATTGGAACCAAAGGGTGCAAACCGTGCACCTATCTTGCACCGACACTAACACTATCTCCAAATGGACTGAAACGTGACCCACGTCAACTAGGAGTTTCATCGGGTGCATCCAAAATGATTTCTAAGCCTATGGTACGTTCGGTGCAAAGCGTGCACCAATCTTGCGTCAAGATTAGCACTATCTCCAAATGGACCAAAATGAGCTTCCACTTGAGCCTTGTCACCTAGGAGTACCATCGGGGTGCGTCCAAAACGATGTTCTGAGCCTATGGTACATTCGGCACAAACCGTGCACCTATCTTGCATCAAGATTAGCACAATCTCCAAACGGATTGAGACGAGCTTCCACTTGAGACTCGTCACCTAGGAGTACCATCGGGGGCATCCAAAACAATTTCTGAGCCTATGGTATCAAAGGGTGCAACACATGCACATATCTTTCACCGACACTAACACTGTCTCCAAACGGAACAAAACATGATTCCACATAACCCACGTCAACTAGGAGTTCCATTGGGTGCATCCAAAACAATTTCTGAGCGTATGGTACGTTCGGCCCAAAGCGTGCAACTATCTTGCATCAAGATTAGCACTATCTCCGAAAGGATTGAGACAAGCTTCCACTTGAGCCTCGTCACCTAAGAGTACCATCGGGGTCATCTAAAGCAACTTCTGAGCCTATGGTACCAAATGGTGCAAACCGTGAACCTATCTTGCCCTGACACTAACACTATCTCCAAATGGACCGAAACGAGATTGCACAAGACCCACTTCAACTAGGAGTTTCATCGGTTGCGTCCAAAATGATTTCTGAGCCTATAGTACATTCGGTGCAAAGCGTGCACCTATCTTGCGTCAAGATTAGCACTATCTCCAAACGGACCGAAATGAGCTTCCATTTGAGCCTTGTCACCTAGGAGTACCATCGGGTGCGTCCAAAACAATTTCTAAGCCTATGGTACATTCAGCACAAGCCATGCAGGTCTTGCGTCAAGATTTGCACTATCTCGAAACGGATTGAGATGAGCTTCCACTTGAGACTCGTCACCTAGGAGTACCATCGGGGGCATCCAAAACAATTTCTGAGCCTATGGTACCAAAGGGTGCAACACGTGCACATATCTTGCACCGACACTAACACTGTCTCCATATGGACCAAAACAAGATTCCAAATGACCCACGTCAACTAGGAATTCCATTGGGTGCGTCCAAAACAATTTCCAAGCCTATGGTATGTTCGGCACAAAGCGTGCAACTATCTTGCGTCAAGATTAGCACTATCTCCGAACGGACCGAAATGAGCTTCCACTTGAACCTTGTCACCTAGGAGTACCATTGGATGCGTCCAAAATGATTTATGAGCCTATGGTATGTTTGGCGCAAACCGTGCACCTTTCTAGCACCAATACTAACACTGTCTCCAAATGGACCGAAACCAGATTCCACATGACCCACGTCACCAAGGAGTTCCATCGGGTGTGTCTAAAACATTTTCTGAGCCTATCGTATGCTTAGTGCAAACCGTGCACCTATCTTGCATCTAGATTAGCACTATCTCCAAACAGACCAAAATGAGCTTCCACTTGAGCCTCGTCACCTAGGAGTACCATCGGGTGCGTCCAAAATGATTTCTAAGCCTATGGTATGTTTGGCGCAAACCATGCGCCTTTCTAGCACCAATACTAACACTGTCTCCAAATAGACCGAAACTAGATTCCACATGACCCACGTCACCTAGGAGTTCCGTCGGGTGTGTCCAAAACATTTTCTGAGCCTATCGTACGCTTAGTTCAAACCGTGCACCTATCTTTCATCTAGATAAGCACTATCTCCAAACGGACCAAAATGAGCTTCCACTTGAGCCTCGTCACCTAGGAGTACCATCGGGTGCGTCCAAAATGATTTCTGAGCCTATGGTAAGTTTCGCGCAAACCGTGCGCCTAACTTGCACCAATACTAACACTATCTCCAACTGGACCAAAACGAGATTCCACATCACCTATGTCACCTAGGAGTTCCATCGGGTGTGTCCAAAACATTTTCGAAGCCTATTGTACGTTCGGCGCGAACCATGCACCAATCTTGCGTTAAGATTAGCACTATCACCAAACGGACAAAAATGAGGTTCCACTTGAGCCTCGTCTCCTAGGAGTAACATCCGGTGCGTCCAAAACAATTTTTGAGCCTATGGTACCAAAGGGTGCAAACCGTGCACCTATCTTGCACCGACACTAACACTATCTCCAAATGGACTGAAACGTGACCCACGTAAACTAGGAGTTTCATCGGGTGCATCCAAAATGATTTCTAAGCCTATGGTACGTTCGGCGCAAAGCGTGCACCAATCTTGCGTCAAGATTAGCACTATCTCCAAACGGACCAAAATGAGCTTCCACTTGAGCCTTGTCACCTAGGAGTACCATCGGGGTGCGTCCAAAACGATGTTCTGAGCCTATGGTACATTCGGCACAAACCGTGCACCTATCTTGCATCAGGATTAGCACAATCTCCAAACGGATTGAGACGAGCTTCCACTTGAGACTCGTCACCTAGGAGTACCATCGGGGGCATCCAAAACAATTTTTGAGCCTATGGTATCAAAGGGTGCAACACATGCACATATCTTTCACCGACACTAACACTGTCTCCAAACGGAACAAAACAAGATTCCACATAACCCACGTCAACTAGGAGTTCCATTGGGTGCATCCAAAACAATTTCTGAGCCTATGGTACGTTCGGCCCAAAGCGTGCAACTATCTTGCATCAAGATTAGCACTATCTCCGAAAGGATTGAGACAAGCTTCCACTTGAGCCTCGTCACCTAAGAGTACCATCGGGGTCATCTAAAGCAACTTCTGAGCCTATGGTACCAAATGGTGCAAACCGTGAACCTATCTTGCACTGACACTAACACTATCTCCAAATGGACCGAAACGAGATTCCACAAGACCCACTTCAACTAGGAGTTTCATCGGTTGCGTCCAAAACAATTTCTGAGCCTATAGTACATTCGGTGCAAAGCGTGCACCTATCTTGCGTCAAGATTAGCACTATCTCCAAACGGACCGAAATGAGCTTCCATTTGAGCCTTGTCACCTAGGAGTACCATCGGGTGCGTCCAAAACAATTTCTAAGCCTATGGTACATTCGGCACAAGCCATGCAGGTCTTGCGTCAAGATTTGCACTATCTCAAAACGGATTGAGATGAGCTTCCACTTGAGACTCGTCACCTAGGAGTACCATTGGGGGCATCCAAAACAATTTCTGAGCCTATGGTACCAAAGGGTGCAACACGTGCACATATCTTGCACCGACACTAACACTGTCTCCATATGGACCAAAACAAGATTCCAAATGACCCACGTCAACTAGGAATTCCATTGGGTGCGTCCAAAACAATTTCCAAGCCTATGGTACGTTCGGCACAAAGCGTGCAACTATCTTGCGTCAAGATTAGCACTATCTCCGAACGGACCGAAATGAGCTTCCACTTGAACCTTGTCACCTAGGAGTACCATTGGATGCGTCCAAAATGATTTATGAGCCTATGGTATGTTTGGCGCAAACCGTGCACCTTTCTAGCACCAATACTAACACTGTCTCCAAATGGACCGAAACCAGATTCCACATGACCCATGTCACCAAGGAGTTCCATCGGGTGTGTCCAAAACATTTTCTGAGCCTATCGTTTGCTTAGTGCAAACCGTGCACCTATCTTGCATCTAGATAAGCCCTATCTCCAAACAGACCAAAATGAGCTTCCACTTGAGCCTCGTCACCTAGGAGTACCATCGGGTGCGTCCAAAATGATTTCTGAGCCTATGGTACGTTTCGCGCAAACCGTGCGCCTAACTTGCACCAATACTAACACTGTCTCCAACTGGACCGAAACGAGATTCCACATCACCTATGTCACCGAGGAGTTCCATCGAGTGTGTCCAAAACATTTTCGAAGCCTATTGTACGTTCGGCGCGAAACATTCCCAATCTTGCGTTAAGATTAGCACTATCACCAAACGGACGAAAATGAGGTTCCACTTGAGCCTCGTCACCTAGGAGTACCATCGGGTGCGTCCAAAACAATTTCTGAGCCTATGGTACCAAAGGGTGCAAACCGTGCACCTATCTTGCACCGACACTAACACTGTCTCCAAATAGACTGAAACGAGATTCCACGTGACCCACGTCAACTAGGAGTTTCATCAGGTGCATCCAAAACGATTTCTGAGCCTATGGTATGTTCGGTGCAAAGCGTGCACCAATCTTGCATCAAGATTAGCGCTATCTCCAAACGGACCAAAATGAGCTTCCACTTGAGCCTTGTCACCTAGGAGTACCATCGGGGTGCGTCCAAAATGATGTTCTGAGCCTATGGTACATTCGGCACAAACCGTGCACCTATCTTGCATCAAGATTAGCACAATCTCCAAATGGACCAAAATGAGCTTATACTTGAGCCTCGTCACCTAGGAGTACCATCGGGTGCGTCCAAAACAATTTCTGAGCCTATGGTACCAAAGGGTGCAAACCGTGCACCTATCTTGCACCGACACTAACACTGTCTCCAAATGGACTGAAACGAGATTCCACGTGACCCAAGTCAACTAGGAGTTTCATCAGGTGCATCCAAAATGATTTCTGAGCCTATGGTACGTTCAGCGCAAAGCGTGCACCAATCTTGCGTCAAGATTAGCGCTATCTCCAAACGAACCAAAGTGAGCTTCCACTTGAGCCTTGTCACCTAGGAGTAACATCGGGGTGCGTCCAAAACGATGTTCTGAGCCTATGGTACATTCGGCACAAACCGTGCACCTATCTTGCATCAAGATTAGCACAATCTCCAAACGGACGAAAATGAGGTTCCACTTGAGCCTCGTCACCTAGGAGTACCATCGGGTGCGTCCAAAACAATTTCTGAGCCTATGGTACGTTCGGCGCAAAGTGTGCACCAATCTTGCGTCAAGATTAGCACTATCTCCAAACGGACCAAAATGAGCTTCCACTTGAGCCTTGTCACCTAGGAGTACCATCGGGTGCGTCCAAAACAATTTCCAAGCCTATGGTACGTTCGGCACAAGCCATGCAGGTCTTGCATCAAGATTTGCACTATCTCGAAACAGATTGAGACAAGCTTCCACTTGAGACTCGTCACCTAGGAGTACCATCGGTGGGCATCCAAAACAATTTCTGAGCCTATGGTACCAAAGGGTGCAACATGTGCACATATCTTGCACCGAAACTAACACTGTCTCCAAATGGACCAAAACAAGATTCCACATGACCCACATCAAATAGGAGTTCCATTGGGTGCGTCCAAAACAATTTCTGAGCCTATGGTACGTTCGGCACAAAGCGTGCAACTATCTTGCGTCAAGATTTGCACTATCTCTGAACAGACCAAAATGAGCTTCCACTTGAACCTTGTCACCTAGGAGTACCATTGGATGCGTCCAAAACGATTTATGAGCCTATGGTATGTTTGGCGCAAACCATGCACCTTTCTTGCACCAATACTAACACTGTCTCCAAATGGACCGAAACCAGATTCCACATGACCCACGTCACCTAGGAGTTCCATCGGGTGTGTCCAAAACATTTTCTGAGCCTATCGTACGCTTAGTTCAAACCATGCACCTATCTTTCATCTAGATAAGCACTATCTCCAAACGGACCAAAATGAGCTTCCACTTGAGCCTCGTCACCTAGGAGTACCATCGGGTGCGTCCAAAATGATTTCTGAGCCTATGGTACGTTTCGCGCAAACCGTGCGCCTAACTTGCACCAATACTAACACTGTCTCCAACTGGACCGAAACGAGATTCCACATCACCTATGTCACCTAGGAGTTCCATCGGGTGTGTCCAAAACATTTTCGATGCCTATTGTACGTTCAGCGCGAACCATGCACCAATCTTGCGTCAAGATTAGCACTATCACCAAACGGACAAAAATGAGGTTCCACTTGAGCGTCGTCTCCTAGGAGTAACATCCGGTGCGTCCAAAACAATTTTTGAGCCTATGGTACCAAAGGGTGCAAACCGTGCACCTATCTTGCACCGACACTAACACTATCTCTAAATGGACTGAAACGTGACCCACGTCAACTAGGAGTTTCATCGGGTGCATCCAAAATGATTTCTAAGCCTATGGTACGTTCGGCGCAAAGCGTGCACCAATCTAGCATCAAGATTAGCACTATCTCCAAACGGACCAAAATGAGCTTCCACTTGAGCCTTGTCACCTAGGAGTACCATCGGGGTGCGTCCAAAACGATGTTCTGAGCCTATGGTACATTCGGCACAAACCGTGCACCTATCTTGCATCAAGATTAGCACAATCTCCAAACGGATTGAGACGAGCTTCCACTTGAGACTCGTCACCTAGGAGTACCATCGGGGGCATCCAAAACAATTTCTGAGCCTATGGTATCAAACGGTGCAACACGTCCACATATCTTGCACCGACACTAACACTGTCTCCAAATGGAACAAAACAAGATTCCACATAACCCACGTCAACTAGGAGTTGCATTGGGTGCATCCAAACAATTTTTGAGCCTATGGTACGTTCGGCCCAAAGCGTGCAACTATCTTGCGTCAAGATTAGCACTATCTCCGAAAGGATTGAGACGAGCTTCCACTTGAGCCTCGTCACCTAAGAGTACCATCGGGGTCATCTAAAGCAACTTCTGAGCCTATGGTACCAAATGGTGCAAACCGTGAACCTATCTTGCACTGACACTAACACTATCTCCAAATGGACCAAAACAAGATTCCACAAGACCCACGTCAACTAGGAGTTTCATCGGTTGCGTCCAAAACGATTTCTGAGCCTATAGTACATTCGGTGCAAAGCGTGCACCTATCTTGCGTCAAGATTAGCACTATCTCCAAACGGACCGAAATGAGCTTCCATTTGAGCCTTGTCACCTAGGAGTACCATCGGGTGTGTCCAAAACAATTTCTAAGCCTATGGTACATTCGGCACAAGCCATGCAGGTCTTGCGTCAAGATTTGCACTATCTCGAAACGGATTGAGATGAACTTCCACTTGAGACTCGTCACCTAGGAGTACCATCGGGGGCATCCAAAACAATTTCTGAGCCTATGGTACCAAAGGGTGCAACACGTGCACATATCTTGCACCGACACTAACACTGTCTCCATATGGACCAAAAAAAGATTCGAAATGACCCACGTCAACTAGGAATTCCATTGGGTGCGTCCAAAACAATTTCCAAGCCTATGGTACGTTCGGCACAAAGCGTGCAACTATCTTGCGTCAAGATTAGCACTATCTCTGAACGGACCGAAATGAGCTTCCACTTGAACCTTGTCACCTAGGAGTACCATTGGATGTGTCCAAAATGATTTATGAGCCTATGGTATGTTTGGCGCAAACCGTGCACCTTTCTAGCACCAATACTAACACTGTCTCCAAATGGACCGAAACCAGATTCCACATGACTCACGTCACCAAGGAGTTCCATCAGGTGTGTCCAAAACATTTTCTGAGCCTATCGTATGCTTAGTGCAAACCGTGCACCTATCTTGCATCTAGATTAGCACTATCTCCAAACAGACCAAAATGAGCTTCCACTTGAGCCTCGTCACCTAGGAGTACCATTGGGTGCGTCCAAAATGATTTCTGAGCCTATGGTATGTTTGGCGCAAACGGTGCGCCTTTCTAAAACCAATACTAACATTGTCTCCAAATGGACCGAAACTAGATTCCACATGACCCACGTCACCAAGGAGTTCCATCAGGTGTGTCCAAAACATTTTCTGAGGCTATCGTATGCTCAGTGCAAGCCGTGAACCTATCTTGCATCTAGATAAGCACTATCTCCAAACAGAAAAAAAAATGAGCTTCCACTTGAGCCTCGTCACCTAGGAGTACCATCGGGTGCGTCCAAATTGATTTCTAAGCCTATGGCACGTTTTGCGCAAACCGTGCTCTTAACATGCACCAATAATAACATTGTCTCCAACTGGACCGAAACGAGATTCCACATCACCTACGTCACCTAGGGGTTCCATCGGGTGTGTCCAAAACATTTTTGAAGCCTATGGTACATTCAGCGCGAACCATGCACCAATCTTGCATCAAGATTAGCACTATCTCCAAACGTACGAAAATGAGGTTGCACTTGAGCCTCGTCACCTACGAGTACCATCGGGTGTGTCCAAAACAATTTCTGAGCCTATCGTACCAAAGGGTGCATACCGTGCACCTATCTTGCACCGACACTAACACTATCTCCAAATGGACCGAAACGAGATTCCACATGACCCACGCCAGCTAGGAGTTTCATCGGGTGCGTCCAAAACGATTTCTGAGCCGATGGTACGTTTGGCGCAAATCGTGCACCAATCTTGCGTCAAGATTAGCACTATGTCCAAACAGACCGAAATAAGCTTCCACTTGAGCCTCGTCACCTAGGAGTACCATCGGGTGCATCCAAAACGATTTCCAAGCCTATGGTACGTTCGGCGCAAACCATGGACCAATCTTGCGTCAAGATTAGCACTATATCCAAACGGACGAAAATGAGGTTCCACTTGAGCCTCGTCACCTAGGAGTACCATCGGGTGCGTCCAAAACAATTTCTAAGCCTATGGTACCAAAGGGTGCAAACCATGCAGCTATCTTGCACCGACACTAACACTATCTCTAAATGGACCGAAACGAGATTCCACATGACCCACGTCAACTAGGAGTTCCTTTTGTTGCGTCCAAAATAATTTCTGAGCCTATGGTACGTCTGGCACAAAGCTTGCAACTATCTTGCGTCAAGATTAGCACTATCTCTGAACGGACTGAAATGAGCTTCCACTTGAACCTTGTCACCTAGGAGTACCATTGGATGTGTCCAAAACGATTTATGAGCCTATGGTATGTTTGGCACAAACCATGCACCTTTCTTGCACCAATACTAACACTATCTCCAAATGGACCGAAACCAGATTGCACATGACCCACGTCACCTAGGAGTTGCATCGGGTGTGTCCAAAACATTTTCTGAGCCTATCGTATGCTCAGTGCAAACCGTGCACCTATCTTGCATCTAGATAAGCACTATCTCCAAACGGACCAAAATGAGCTTCCACTTGAGCCTCGTCACCTAGGAGTACCATCGGGTGCGTCCAAAATGATTTCTGAGCCTATGGTACCTTTCGCGCAAACCGTGCGCCTAACTTGCACCAATACTAACATTGTCTCCAACTGGACCAAAACAAGATTCACATCACCTATGTCACCTAGGAGTTCCATCGGGTGTGTCCAAAACATTTTCGAAGCCTATTGTACGTTCGGCGCGAACCATGCACCAATCTTGCGTCAAGATTAGCACTATCACCAAACGGACAAAAATGAGGTTCCACTTGAGCCCCGTCACCTAGGAGTACCATCGGGGGCATCCAAAACAATTTCTGAGCCTATGGTACCAAAGGGTGCAACACATGCACATATCTTGCAACGACACTAACACTGTCTCCAAACGGACCAAAACAAGATTCCACATGACCCACGTCAACTAGGAGTTCCATTGGGTGTGTCCAAAACAATTTCTGAGCCTATGGTACGTTCGGCACAAAGTGTGCAACTATCTTGCGTCAAGATAAGCACTATCTCTGAACGGACCGAAATGAGCTTCCACTTGAACCTTGTCACCTAGGAGTACCATTGGATGCGTCCAAAACGATTTATGAGCCTATGGTATGTTTGGCGCAAACCTGCACCTTTCTAGCACCAATACTAACACTGTCTCCAAATGGACCAAAACTAGATTCTACAGGACCCACATCACCTAGGAGTTCCATCGGGTGTGTCCAAAACATTTTCTGAGGCTATCGTATGCTCAGTGCAAGCCGTGCACCTATCTTGCATCTAGATAAGCACTATCTCCAAACGGACCAAAATGAGCTTCCACTTGAGCCTCGTCACCTAGGAGTACCATCGGGTGCGTCCAAAATGATTTCTAAGCCTATGGTACGTTTCACGCAATCCGTGCTCTTAACTTGCACCAATAATAACATTGTCTCCAACTGGACCGAAACGAGATTCCACATCACCTACGTCACCTAGGACTTCCATCGGGTGTGTCCAAAACATTTTCGAAGCCTATGGTACATTCGGCGCGAACCATGCACCAATCTTGCATCCAGATTAGCACTAACTCCAAACGTACGAAAATGAGGTTGCACTTGAGCCTCGTCACCTACGAGTACCATCGAGTGTGTCCAAAACAATTTCTGAGCCTATGGTACCAAAGGGTGCAAACCATGCACCTATCTTGCACCGACACTAACAATATCTACAAATGGACTGAAACGAGATTCCACATGACCCACGTCAGCTAGGAGTTTCATCGGGTGTGTTCAAAATTATTTCTGAGCCTATGGTACATTCGGCGAAAAGCGGGCACCAATCTTGCGTCAAGATTAGCACTATGTCCAAACAGACCGAAATGAGCTTCCACTTGAGCCTCGTCACCTAGGAGTACCATTGGGTGCGTCCAAAATGATTTCCACGCCTATGGTACGTTCGGCGCAAACCATGCACCAATCTTGCATTAAGATTAGCACTATATCCGAACAGACGAAAATGAGGTTCCACTTGAGCCTCGTCACCTAGGAGTACCATCGGGTGCGTCCAAAACAATTTCTAAGCCTATAGTACCAAAGGGTGCAAACCATGCAGCTATCTTGCACCGACACTAACGCTATCTCCAAATGGATCGAAACAAGATTCCACATGACCCACGTCAACTAGGAGTTCCATTTGTTGCGTCCAAAACAATTTCCGAGCCTATGGTACGTTTGGCACAAAGCTTGCAACTATCTTGCATCAAGATTAGCACTATCTCTGAACGGACCGAAATGAGCTTCCACTTGAACCTCGTCACCCAGGAGTACCATTGGATGTGTCCAAAACGATTTATGTGCCTATGGTATGTTTGGCGCAAACCGTGCACCTTTCTTGCACCAATACTAACACTGTCTCCAAATGGACCGAAACCAAATTCCACAAGACCCACGTCACCTAGGAGTTCCATCGGGTGTGTCCAAAACATTTTCTGAGCCTATCGTATGCTCAGTGCAAACCGTGCACCTATCTTGCATCTAGATAAGCACTATCTCCAAACGAACTAAAATGAGCTTCCACTTGAGCCTCGTCACCTAGGAGTACCATCGGGTGCGTCCAAAATGATTTATGAGCCTATGGTACATTTCGCGCAAACCGTGCGCCTAACTTGCACCAATACTAACACTGTCTCTAACTGGACCGAAACGAGATTCCACATCACCTATGTCACCTAGGAGTTCCATCGGGTGTGTCCAAAACATTTTCGAAGCCTATTGTACGTTCGGCGTGAACCATGCACCAATCTTGCGTCAAGATTAGCACTATCACCAAACGGACGAAAATGAGGTTCCACTTGAGCCTCGTCACCTAGGAGTACCATCGGGGGCATCCAAAACAATTTCTGAGCCTATGGTACCAAAGGGTGCAACACGTGCACATATCTTGCATCGACACTAACACTGTCTCCATACGGACCAAAACAAGATTCCACATGACCCACGTCAACTAGGAGTTCCATTCGGTGCGTCCAAAACAATTTCCAAGCCTATGGTATGTTCGGCACAAAGCGTGCAACTATCTTGCGTCAAGATTAGCACTATCTCCGAACGGACCGAAATGAGCTTCCACTTGAACTTTGTCACCTAGGAGTACCATTGGATGCGTCCAAAACGATTTATGAGCCTATGGTTTGTTTGGCGCAAACCGTGCACCTTTCTTGCACCAATACTAACACTGTCTCCAAATGGACCGAAACCAGATTCCACATGACCCACGTCACCTAGGAGTTCCATCGGGTGTGTCCAAAACATTTTCTGAGCCTATCGTATGCTCAGTGCAAACCGTGCACCTATCTTGCATCTAGATAAGCACTATCTCCGAACGGAACAAAATGATCTTCCACTTGAGCCTGGTCACCTAGGAGTACCATCGGGTGCGTCTAAAATGATTTCTAAGCCTATGGTACGTTTTGCGCAAACTGTGCGCCTAACTTGCACCAATACTAACACTGTCTCCAACTGGACCGAAACAAGATTCCACATCACCTATGTCACCTAGGAGTTCCATCGGGTGTGTCCAAAACATTTTCGAAGCCTATTGTGCGTTCGGCGCGAAACATTCCCAATCTTGCGTTAAGATTAGCACTATCACCAAACGGACAAAAATGAGGCTCCACTTGAGCCTCGTCACCTAGGAGTACCATCGGGTGCGTCCAAAACAATTTCTGAGCCTATGGTACCAAAGGGTGCAAACCGTGCACCTACCTTGCACCGACACTAACACTATCTCCAAATGGACTGAAACAAGATTCCACGTGACCCACGTCAACTAGGAGTTTCATCGGGTGCATCCAAAACGATTTCTGAGCCTATGGTACGTTCGGCGCAAAGCGTGCATCAATCTTGCGTCAAGATTAGCACTATCTCCAAACGGACCAAAATGAGCTTCCACTTGAGCCTTGTCACCTAGGAGTACCATCGGCGTGTGTCCAAAACGATGTTCTAAGCCTATGGTACATTCGGCACAAACCGTGCACCTATCTTGCATCAAGATTAGCACAATCTCCAACGGATTGAGACGAGCTTCCACTTGAGACTCGCCACCTAGGAGTACCATCGGGGGCATCCAAAACAATTTCTGAGCCTATGGTACCAAAGGGTGCAACACGTGCACATATCTTGCACCGACACTAACACTGTCTCCAAACGGACCAAAACAAGATTCCACATGACCCACGTCAACTAGGAGTTCCATTGGGTGCGTCCAAAACAATTTCCAAGCCTATGGTACGTTCGGCACAAAGCGTGCAACTATCTTGCGTCAAGATTAGCACTATCTCCGAACGGACCGAAATGAGCTTCCACTTGAACCATGTCACCTAGGAGTACCATTGGATGCGTCCAAAACGATTTATGAGCCTATGGTATGTTTGGCGCAAACCGTGCACCTTTCTTGCACCAATACTAACACTATCTCCAAATGGACCGAAACTAGATTCCACATGACCCACGTCACCTAGGAGTTCCATCGGGTGTGTCCAAAACATTTTCTGAGCCTATCGTATGCTCAGTGCAAACCGTGCACCTATCTTGCATCTAGATAAGCACTATCTCCAAACAGACCAAAATGATCTTCCACTTGAGCCTGGTCACCTAGGAGTACCATCGGGTGCGTCTAAAATGATTTCTGAGCCTATGGTACGTTTCGCGCAAACTGTGCGCCCAACTTGCACCAATACTAACACTGTCTCCAACTGGACCGAAACGAGATTCCACATCACCTACGTCACCTAGGAGTTCCATCGGGTGTGTCCAAAATATTTTCGAAGCCTATGGTACATTCGGCGCGAACCATGCACCAATCTTGCATCAAGATTAGCACTATCTCCAAACGTATGAAAATGAGGTTGCACTTGAGCCTCGTCACCTACGAGTACCATCGGGTGTGTCCAAAACAATTTCTAAGCCTATCGTACCAAATGGGGCAAACCGTGCACCTATCTTGCACCGACACTAACACTATCTCCAAATGGACCGAAACGAGATTCCACATGACCCACGCCAGCTAGGAGTTTCATCGGGTGCGTCCAAAATGATTTCTGAGCCGATGGTACGTTTGGTGCAAATCGTGAACCAATCTTGCGTCAAGATTAGCACTATATCCAAACGGACGAAAATGAGGTTCCACTTGAGCCTCGTCACCTAGGAGTACCACGGGGTGCATCCAAAACAATTTCTATGCCTATGGTATGTTTGGCACAAACCGTGCACCTTTCTTGCACCAATACTAACACTGTCTCCAAATGGACCGAAACCAGATTCCACATGACCCACGTCACCTAGGAGTTCCATCGGGTGTGTCCAAAACATTTTCTGAGCCTATCGTATGCTCAGTGCAAACCGTGCACCTATCTTGCATCTAGATAAGCACTATATCCAAATGGACCAAAAAGATCTTCCACTTGAGCCTGGTCACCTAGGAGTACCATCGGGTGCGTCCAAAATGATTTCTGACCCTATGGTACGTTTTGCGCAAACTGTGCGCCTAACTTGCACCAATACTAACACTGTCTCCAACTGGACCGAAATGAGATTCCACATCACCTATGTCACCTAGGAGTTCCATCGGGTGTGTCCAAAACATTTTCGAAGCCTATTGTGCGTTCGGCGCAAAACATTCCCAATCTTGCGTTAAGATTAGCACTATCACCAAACGGACAAAAATGAGGTTCCACTTGAGCCTCGTCACCTAGGAGTACCATCGGGTGCGTCCAAAACAATTTCTGAGCCTATGGTACCAAAGGGTGCAAACCGTGCACCTACCTTGCACCGACACTAACACTATCTCCAAATGGACTGAAACGAGATTCCACGTGACCCACGTCAACTAGGAGTTTCATCGGGTGCATCCAAAACGATTTCTGAGCCTATGGTACGTTCGGCGCAAAGCGTGCACCAATCTTGCGTCAAGATTAGCACTATCTCCAAACGGACCAAAATGAGCTTCCACTTGAGCCTTGTCACCTAGGAGTACCATCGGCGTGTGTCCAAAACGATGTTCTAAGCCTATGGTACATTCGGCACAAACCGTGCACCTATCTTGCATCAAGATTAGCACAATCTCCAACGGATTGAGACGAGCTTCCACTTGAGACTCGCCACCTAGGAGTACCATCGGGGGCATCCAAAACAATTTCTGAGCCTATGGTACCAAAGGGTGCAACACGTGCACATATCTTGCACCGACACTAACACTGTCTCCAAACGGACCAAAACAAGATTCCACATGACCCACGTCAACTAGGAGTTCCATTGGGTGCGTCCAAAACAATTTCCAAGCCTATGGTACGTTCGGCACAAAGCGTGCAACTATCTTGCGTCAAGATTAGCACTATCTCCGAACGGACCGAAATGAGCTTCCACTTGAACCTTGTCACCTAGGAGTACCATTGGATGCGTCCAAAACGATTTATGAGCCTATGGTATGTTTGGCGCAAACCGTGCACCTTTCTTGCACCAATACTAACACTGTCTCCAAATGGACCGAAACTAGATTCCACATGACCCACGTCACCTAGGAGTTCCATCGGGTGTGTCCAAAACATTTTCTGAGCCTATCGTATGCTCAGTGCAAACCGTGCACCTATCTTGCATCTAGATAAGCACTATCTCCAAACAGACCAAAATGATCTTCCACTTGAGCCTGGTCACCTAGGAGTACCATCGGGTGCGTCTAAAATGATTTCTGAGCCTATGGTACGTTTCGCGCAAACTGTGCGCCCAACTTGCACCAATACTAACACTGTCTCCAACTGGACCGAAACGAGATTCCACATCACCTACGTCACCTAGGAGTTCCATCGGGTGTGTCCAAAATATTTTCGAAGCCTATGGTACATTCGGCGCGAACCATGCACCAATCTTGCATCAAGATTAGCACTATCTCCAAACGTATGAAAATGAGGTTGCACTTGAGCCTCGTCAACTACGAGTACCATCGGGTGTGTCCAAAACAATTTCTAAGCCTATCGTACCAAATGGGGCAAACCGTGCACCTATCTTGCACCGACACTAACACTATCTCCAAATGGACCGAAACGAGATTCCACATGACCCACGCCAGCTAGGAGTTTCATCGGGTGCGTCCAAAATGATTTCTGAGCCGATGGTATGTTTGGTGCAAATCGTGAACCAATCTTGCGTCAAGATTAGCACTATATCCAAACGGACGAAAATGAGGTTCCACTTGAGCCTCGTCACCTAGGAGTACCACGGGGTGCGTCCAAAACAATTTCTAAGCCTATGGTATGTTTGGCACAAACCATGCACCTTTCTTGCACCAATACTAACACTGTCTCCAAATGGACCGAAACCAGATTCCACATGACCCACGTCACCTAGGAGTTCCATCGGGTGTGTCCAAAACATTTTCTGAGCCTATCGTATGCTCAGTGCAAACCGTGCACCTATCTTGCATCTAGATAAGCACTATCTCCAAATGGACCAAAAAGATCTTCCACTTGAGCCTGGTCACCTAGGAGTACCATCGGGTGCGTCTAAAATGATTTCTGACCCTATGGTACGTTTTGCGCAAACTGTGCGCCTAACTTGCACCAATACTAACACTGTCTCCAACTGGACCGAAATGAGATTCCACATCACCTATGTCACCTAGGAGTTCCATCGGGTGTGTCCAAAACATTTTCGAAGCCTATTGTGCGTTCGGCGCAAAACATTCCCAATCTTGCGTTAAGATTAGCACTATCACCAAACGGACAAAAATGAGGTTCCACTTGAGCCTCGTCACCTAGGAGTACCATCGGGTGCGTCCAAAACAATTTCTGAGCCTATGGTACCAAAGGGTGCAAACCGTGCACCTACCTTGCACCGACACTAACACTATCTCCAAATGGACTGAAACGAGATTCCACGTGACCCACGTCAACTAGGAGTTTCATTGGGTGCATCCAAAACGATTTCTGAGCCTATGGTACGTTCGGCGCAAAGCGTGCACCAATCTTGCGTCAAGATTAGCACTATCTCCAAACGGACCAAAATGAGCTTCCACTTGAGCCTTGTCACCTAGGAGTACCATCGGCGTGTGTCCAAAACGATGTTCTAAGCCTATGGTAAATTCGGCACAAACCGTGCACCTATCTTGCATCAAGATTAGCACAATCTCCAACGGATTGAGACGAGCTTCCACTTGAGACTCGCCACCTAGGAGTACCATCGGGGGCATCCAAAACAATTTCTGAGCCTATGGTACCAAAGGGTGCAACACGTGCACATATCTTGCACCGACACTAACACTGTCTCCAAACGGACCAAAACAAGATTCCACATGACCCACGTCAACTAGGAGTTCCATTGGGTGCGTCCAAAACAATTTCCAAGCCTATGGTACGTTCGGCACAAAGCGTGCAACTATCTTGCGTCAAGATTAGCACTATCTCCGAACGGACCGAAATGAGCTTCCACTTGAACCTTGTCACCTAGGAGTACCATTGGATGCGTCCAAAACGATTTATGAGCCTATGGTATGTTTGGCGCAAACCGTGCACCTTTCTTGCACCAATACTAACACTGTCTCCAAATGGACCGAAACCAGATTCCACATGACCCACGTCACCTAGGAGTTCCATCGGGTGTGTCCAAAACATTTTCTGAGCCTATCGTATGCTCAGTGCAAACCGTGCACCTATCTTGCATCTAGATAAGCACTATCTCCAAACGGACCAAAATGATCTTCCACTTGAGCCTGGTCACCTAGGAGTACCATCGGGTGTGTCTAAAATGATTTCTGAGCCTATGGTACGTTTCACGCAAATGGTGCGCCTAACTTGCACCAATACTAACACTATCTCCAACTGGACCGAAACGAGATTCCACATCACCTACGTCACCTAGGAGTTCCATCGGGTGTGTCCAAAATATTTTTGAAGCCTATGGTACATTCGGCGCGAACCATGCACCAATCTTGCATCAAGATTAGCACTATCTCCAAACGTATGAAAATGAGGTTGCACTTGAGCCTCGTCACCTACGAGTACCATCGGGTGTGTCCAAAACAATTTCTAAGCCTATCGTACCAAATGGGGCAAACCGTGCACCTATCTTGCACCGACACTAACACTATCTCCAAATGGACCGAAACGAGATTCCACATGACCCACGCCAGCTAGGAGTTTCATCGGGTGCGTCCAAAATGATTTCTGAGCCGATGGTACGTTCGGTGCAAATCGTGAACCAATCTTGCGTCAAGATTAGCACTATATCCAAACGGAAGAAAATGAGGTTCCACTTGAGCCTCGTCACCTAGGAGTACCATCGGGTACGTCCAAAACAATTTCTAAGCCTATGGTACCAAAGGGTGCAAACCATGCAGCTATCTTGCACCGACACTAACACTATCTCTAAATGGACCGAAACGAGATTCCACATGACCCACGTCAACTAGGAGTTCCTTTTGTTGCGTCCAAAACAATTTCCGAGCCTATGGTACGTTTGGCACAAAGCTTGCAACTATCTTGCGTCAAGATTAGCACTATCTCCGAACGGACCGAAATGAGCTTCCACTTGTACCTTGTCACCTAGGAGTACCATTGGCTGTGTCCAAAACGATTTATGAGCCTATGGTATGTTTGGCGCAAACCGTGCACCTTTCTTGCACCAATACTAACACTGTCTCCAAATGGACCGAAACCAGATTCCACATGACCCACGTCACCTAGGAGTTCCATCGGGTGTGTCCAAAACATTTTTTGAGCCTATCATATGCTCAGTGCAAACTGTGCACCTATCTTGCATCTAGATAAGCACTATGTCCAAACAGACCAAAATGAGCTTCCACTTGAGCCTCGTCACCTAGGAGTACCAATGGGTGCATCCAAAATGATTTATGAGCCTATGGTACGTTTTGCGCAAACCGTGCGCCTAACTTGCACCAATACTAACACTGTCTCCAACTAGACCGAAACGAGATTCCACATCACCTATGTCACCTAGGAGTTCCATCGGGTGTGTCCAAAACATTTTCGAAGCCTATTGTACGTTCGGCGCGAACCATGCACCAATCTTGCGTCAAGATTAGCACTATCACCAAACGGACAAAAATGAGGTTCCACTTGAGCCTCGTCACCTAGGAGTACCATCGGGTGCGTCCAAAACAATTTCTGAGCCTATGGTACCAAAGGGTGCAAACCGTGCACCTACCTTGCACCGACACTAACACTATCTCCAAATGGACTGAAACGAGATTCCACGTGACCCACGTCAACTAGGAGTTTCATCGGGTGCATCCAAAACGATTTCTGAGCCTATGGTACGTTCGACGCAAAGCGTGCACCAATCTTGCGTCAAGATTAGCACTATCTCCAAACGGAACAAAATGAGCTTCCACTTGAGCCTTGTCACCTAGGAGTACCATCGGCGTGTGTCCAAAACGATGTTCTAAGCCTATGGTACATTCGGCACAAACCGTGCACCTATCTTGCATCAAGATTAGCACAATCTCCAACGGATTGAGATGAGCTTCCACTTGAGACTCGCCACCTAGGAGTACCATCGGGGGCATCCAAAACAATTTCTGAGCCTATGGTACCAAAGGGTGCAACACGTGCACATATCTTGCACCGACACTAACACTGTCTCCAAACGGACCAAAACAAGATTCCACATGACCCACGTCAACTAGGAGTTCCATTGGGTGCGTCCAAAACAATTTCCAAGCCTATGGTACGTTCGGCACAAAGCGTGCAACTATCTTGCGTCAAGATTAGCAATATCTCCGAACGGACCGAAATGAGCTTCCACTTGAACCTTGTCACCTAGGAGTACCATTGGATGCGTCCAAAACGATTTATGAGCCTATGGTATGTTTGGTGCAAACCGTGCACCTTTCTTGCACCAATACTAACACTGTCTCCAAATGGACCGAAACCAGATTCCACATGACCCACGTCACCTAGGAGTTCCATCGGGTGTGTCCAAAACATTTTCTGAGCCTATCGTATGCTCAGTGCAAACCGTGCACCTATCTTGCATCTAGATAAGCACTATCTCCAAACGGACCAAAATGATCTTCCACTTGAGCCTGGTCACCTAGGAGTACCATCGGGTGCGTCTAAAATGATTTCTGAGCCTATGGTACGTTTCGCGCAAACTGTGCGCCTAACTTGCACCAATACTAACACTATCTCCAACTGGACTGAAACGAGATTCCACATCACCTACGTCACCTAGGAGTTCCATCGGGTGTGTCCAAAATATTTTCGAAGCCTATGGTACATTCGGCGCGAACCATGCACCAATCTTGCATCAAGATTAGCACTATCTCCAAACGTATGAAAATGAGGTTGCACTTGAGCCTCGTCACCTACGAGTACCATCGGGTGTGTCCAAAACAATTTCTAAGCCTATCGTACCAAATGGGGCAAACCGTGCACCTATCTTGCACCGACACTAACACTATCTCCAAATGGACCGAAACGAGATTCCACATGACCCACGCCAGCTAGGAGTTTCATCGGGTGCGTCCAAAATAATTTCTGAGTCGATGGTACGTTCGGTGCAAATCGTGAACCAATCTTGCGTCAAGATTAGCACTATATCCAAACAGACGAAAATGAGGTTCCACTTGAGCCTCGTCACCTAGGAGTACCATCAGGTGCGTCCAAAACAATTTCTAAGCCTATGGTACCAAAGGGTGCAAACCATGCAGGTATCTTGCACCGACACTAACACTATCTCTAAATGGACCGAAACGAGATTCCACATGACCCACGTCAACTAGGAGTTCCTTTTGTTGCGTCCAAAACAATTTCCGAGCCTATGGTACGTTTGGCACAAAGCTTGCAACTATCTTGCGTCAAGATTAGCACTATCTCCGAACGGACCGAAATGAGCTTCCACTTGAACCTTGTCACCTAGGAGTACCATTGGCTGTGTCCAAAACGATTTATGAGCCTATGGTATGTTTGGCGCAAACCGTGCACCTTTCTTGCACCAATACTAACACTGTCTCCAAATGGACCGAAACCAGATTCCACATGACCCACGTCACCTAGGAGTTCCATCGGGTGTGTCCAAAACATTTTTTGAGCCTATCATATGCTCAGTGCAAACCGTGCACCTATCTTGCATCTAGATAAGCACTATCTCCAAACGGACCAAAATGAGCTTCCACTTGAGCCTCGTCACCTAGGAGTACCAATGGGTGCATCCAAAATGATTTATGAGCCTATGGTACGTTTTGCGCAAACCGTGCGCCTAACTTGCACCAATACTAACACTGTCTCCAACTAGACCGAAACGAGATTCCACATCACCTATGTCACCTAGGAGTTCCATCGGGTGTGTCCAAAACATTTTCGAAGCCTATTGTACGTTCGGCGCGAACCATGCACCAATCTTGCGTCAAGATTAGCACTATCACCAAACGGACAAAAATGAGGTTCCACTTGAGCCTCATCACCTAGGAGTACCATCGGGGGCATCCAAAACAATTTCTGAGCCTATGGTACCAAAGGGTGCAACACGTGCACCTACCTTGCACCGACACTAACACTATCTCCAAATGGACTGAAACGAGATTCCACGTGACCCACGTCAACTAGGAGTTTCATCGGGTGCATCCAAAACGATTTCTGAGCCTATGGTACGTTTGGCACAAAGCGTGCACCAATCTTGCGTCAAGATTAGCACTATCTCCAAACAGACCAAAATGAGCTTCCACTTGAGCCTTGTCACCTAGGAGTACCATCGGGGTGTCTCCAAAATGATGTTCTAAGCCTATGGTACATTCGGCACAAACCATGCACCTATCTTGCATCAAGATTAGAACAATCTCCAATGGATTGAGACGAGCTTCCACTTGAGACTTGCCACCTAGGAGTACCATCGGGGGCATCCAAAATAATTTCTAAGCCTATGGTACCAAAGGGTGCAACACGTGCACATATCTTGCACCGACACTAACACTGTCTCCAAACGGACCAAAACAAGATTCCACATGACCCACGTCAACTAGGAGTTCCATTGGGTGCGTCCAAAACAATTTCCGAGCCTATGGTATGTTCGGCCCAAATCGTGCAACTATCTTGCGTCAAGATTAGCACTATCTCTGAACGGATTGAGACGAGCTTCCACTTGAGCCTCGTCACCTAAGAGTACCATAAGGGGCGTCTAAAACAACTTCTGAGCCTATGGTACCAAATGGTGCAAACTGTGCACCTATCTTGCACCGACACCAACACTATCTCCAAATGGACCGAAACGAGATTCCACATGACCCACGTCAACTAGGAGTTTCATCAGGTGCATCCAAAATGATTTCTAAGCCTATGGTACATTCGGCGCAAAGCGTGCACCTATCTAGCGTCAAGATTAGCACTATCTCCAAATGGACCGAAATGAGCTTCCACTTGAGCCTTGTCACCTAGGAGTACCATCGGGTGCGTCCAAAACAATTTCTAAGCCTATGGTACATTCGGCACAAGCCATGCACCTATGTTGCGTCAAGATTTGCACTATCTCGAAACGGATTGAGACGAGCTTCCACTTGAGACTCGTCACCTAGGAGTACCATCGGGGGCATCTAAAACAATTTCTGAGCCTATGGAACCAAAGTGTGCAACACGTGCACATATCTTGCACCGACACTAACACTATCTCCAAACGGACCAAAACAAGATTCCACATGACCCACGTCAACTAGGAGTTCCATTGGGTGCGTCCAAAACAATTTTCGAGCCTATGGTACGTTCGGCACAAAGCGTGCAACTATCTTGCGTCAAGATTAGCACTATCTCTGAACAGACCGAAATGAGCTTCCACTTGAACCTTGTCACCTAGGAGTACCATTGGATGCGTCCAAAATGATTTATGAGCCTATGGTATGTTTGGCACAAACCGTGCACCTTTCTAGCACCAATACTAATACTATCTCCAAATGGACCGAAACTAGATTCCACATGACCCACGTCACCTAGGAGTTCCATCGGGTGTGTCCAAAACATTTTCTGAGGCTATCGTATGCTCAGTGCAAGCCGTGCACCTATCTTGCATCTAGATAAGCACTATCTCCAAACAGAAAAAAATGAGCTTCCACTTGAGCCTCGTCACCTAGGAGTACCATCGGGTGCGTCCAAAATGATTTCTAAGCCTATGGAACGTTTCGCGCCAACCGTGCTCTTAACTTGCACCAATAATAACATTGTCTCCAACTGGACCGAAACGAGATTCCACATCACCTACGTCACCTAGGAGTTCCATCGGGTGTGTCCAAAATATTTTCGAAGCCTATGGTACATTCGGCGCGAACCATGCACCAATCTTGCATCAAGATTAGCACTATCTCCAAACATACAAAAATGAGGTTGCACTTGAGCCTCGTCACCTACGAGTACCATCAGGTGTGTCCAAAACGATTTCCAAGCCTATGGTATGTTCGGCGCAAACCATGCACCAATCTTGCGTCAAGATTAGCACTATATCCAAATGGACGAAAATGAGGTTCCACTTGAGCCTCGTCACCTAGGAGTACCATCGGGTGCGTCCAAAACAATTTCTAAGCCTATGGTACCAAAGGGTGCAAACCATGCAGCTATCTTGCACCGACACTAACACTATCTCTAAATGGACCGAAACAAGATTCCACATGACCCACGTCAACTAGGAGTTCCTTTTGTTGCGTCCAAAACAATTTCCGAGCCTATGGTACGTTTGGCACAAAGCTTGCAACTATCTTGCGTCAAGATTAGCACTATCTCTGAACGGACCGAAATGAGCTTCCACTTGAACCTTGTCACCTAGGAGTACCATTGGATGTGTCCAAAATGATTTATGAGCCTATGGTATGTTTGGCGCAAACCGTGCACCTTTGTTGCACCAATACTAACACTGTCTCCAAATGGACCGAAACTAGATTCTACATGACCCATGTCACCTAGGAGTTCCATTGGGTTGTGTCCAAAACATTTTCTGAGCCTATCGTATGCTCAGTGCAAACCGTGCACCTATCTTGCATCTAGATAAGCACTATCTCCAAACGAACTAAAATGAGCTTCCACTTGAGCCTCGTCACCTAGGAGTACCATCGGGTGCGTCCAAAATGATTTATGAGCCTATGGTACGTTTCGCGCAAACCGTGCGCCTAACATGCACCAATACTAACACTGTCTCCAAATGGACCGAAACTAGATTCCACATGACCCACGTCACCTAGGAGTTCCATCGGGTGTGTCCAAAACATTTTCTGAGCCTATCGTACGCTTAGTTCAAACCGTGCACCTATCTTTCATCTAGATAAGCACTATCTCCAAATGGACCAAAATGAGCTTCCACTTGAGCCTCGTCACCTAGGAGTACCATCGGGTGCGTCCAAAATGATTTCTGAGCCTATGGTACGTTTCGCGCAAACCGTGCGCCTAACTTGCACCAATACTAACACTGTCTCCAACTGGACCAAAACGAGATTCCACATCACCTATGTCACCTAGGAGTTCCATCGGGTGTGTCCAAAACATTTTCGAAGCCTATTGTACGTTCGGCGCGAACCATGCACCAATCTTGCGTTAAGATTAGCACTATCACCAAACGGACAAAAATGAGGTTCCACTTGAGCCTCGTCTCCTAGGAGTAACATCGGGTGCGTCCAAAACGATTTTTGAGCCTATGGTACCAAAGGGTGCAAACCGTGCACCTATCTTGCACCGACACTAACACTATCTCCAAATGGACTGAAACGTGACCCACGTCAACTAGGAGTTTCATCGGGTGCATCCAAAATGATTTCTAAGCCTATGGTACGTTCGGCGCAATGCGTGCACCAATCTTGCATCAAGATTAGCACTATCTCCAAATGGACCAAAATGAGCTTCCACTTGAGCCTTGTCACCTAGGAGTACCATTGGGGTGCGTCCAAAATGATGTTCTGAGCCTATGGTACATTCGGCACAAACCGTGCACCTATCTTGCATCAAGATTAGCACAATCTCCAAACGGATTGAGACGAGCTTCCACTTGAGACTCATCACCTAGGAGTACCACCGGGGGCATCCAAAACAATTTCTGAGCCTATGGTATCAAAGGGTGCAACACGTGCACATATCTTTCACCGACACTAACACTGTCTCCAAACGGAACAAAACAAGATTCCACATGACCCACGTCAACTAGGAGTTCCATTGGTGCATCCAAAACAATTTCTGAGCCTATGGTACGTTCGGCCCAAAGCGTGCAACTATCTTGCGTCAAGATTAGCACTATCTCCGAAAGGATTGAGACAAGCTTCCACTTGAGCCTCGTCACCTAAGAGTACCATCGGGGTCATCTAAAGCAACTTCTGAGCCTATGGTACCAAATGGTGCAAACCGTGAACCTATCTTGCACTGACACTAACACTATCTCCAAATGGACCGAAACGAGATTCCACAAGACCCACGTCAACTAGGAGTTTCATCGGTTGCGTCCAAAACAATTTCTGAGCCTGTAGTACATTCGGTGCATAGCGTGCACCTATCTTGCGTCAAGATTAGCACTATCTCCAAACGGACCGAAATGAGCTTCCATTTGAGCCTTGTCACCTAGGAGTACCATCGGGTGCGTCCAAAACAATTTCTAAGCCTATGGTACATTCGGCACAAGCCATGCAGGTCTTGCGTCAAGATTTGCACTATCTCGAAACGGATTGAGATGAGCTTCCTCTTGAGACTCGTCACCTAGGAGTACCATCGGGGGCATCCAAAACAATTTCTGAGCCTATGGTACCAAAGGGTGCAACACGTGCACATATCTTGCACCGACACTAACACTGTCTCCATATGGACCAAAACAAGATTCCAAATGACTCACGTCAACTAGGAATTCCATTGGGTGCGTCCAAAACAATTTCCAAGCCTATGGTACGTTTGGCACAAAGCGTGCAACTATCTTGCGTCAAGATTAGCACTATCTCCGAACAGACCGAAATGAGCTTCCACTTGAACCTTGTCACCTAGGAGTACCATTGGATGTGTCCAAAATGATTTATGAGCCTATGGTATGTTTGGCGCAAACCGTGCACCTTTCTAGCACCAATACTAACACTGTCTCCAAATGGACCGAAACCAGATTCCACATGACCCACGTCACCAAGGAGTTCCATCAGGTGTGTCCAAAACATTGTCTGAGCCTATCGTTTGCTTAGTGCAAACCGTGCACCTATCTTGCATCTAGATTAGCACTATCTCCAAACAGACCAAAATGAGCTTCCACTTGAGCCTCGTCACCTAGGAGTACCATCGGGTGCATCCAAAATGATTTCTGTGCCTATGGTATGTTTGGCGCAAACCGTGCGCCTTTCTAGCACCAATACTAACACTGTCTCCAAATAGACCGAAACTAGATTCCACATGACCCACGTCACCTAGGAGTTCCATCGGGTGTGTCCAAAACATTTTCTGAGCCTATCGTACGCTTAGTTCAAACCGTGCACCTATCTTTCATCTAGATAAGCACTATCTCCAAACGGACCAAAATAAGCTTCCACTTGAGCCTCGTCACCTAGGAGTACCATCGGGTGCGTCCAAAATGATTTCTGAGCCTATGGTACGTTTCGCGCAAACCGTGCGCCTAACTTGCACCAATACTAACACTGTCTCCAACTGGACCAAAACGAGATTCCACATCACCTATATGTAGAGTATGTTCCTTGTCTAGTTCCTCGAGCTCCTCATACTATCGAAAAGAGGGGGCGAGCGGATAGTTCTTCTTCTGCTCTATCTGCTGCCAAGAAGTCTCGCCAGTCGAGTACTCGTCCAGGTACTCCAGTTGTAGCAAGCGTGCTCTTAGGTGAGCATATTAATACGCTCTGTCCTTTTGTTGTTTGTTTTTATCTTTGGCCGAGTACTTTTGTCCTTTTTCAGCTGGTGCTATGGTGACCTTGGTCGAGAGTGAGGAAGAAGAGGATGATGATGCCGCCCTTGTTACTCGTCGGTGAGTTGTTTTCTTGTTTTCCTGTTGTTGAACCCCTCTTTTTGTTTTGACTTTGGTCTTGTTCTCTTGTAGTAAGCGGTCATTGGGTTTGAGTTCTTCTGGGGCTCCAGTACCGGCCGGCCGCTCTTGTCATAGGGTGGCGGTGATGTTTTTGCCGCTATAGTTCCCCCTCTTAGGTCCTTTGTTGGTTTTCTGAAGAAGAGGGTAGCTGAGGGAGTGATTCCTTGTTATGCTTCTTTGCTTCTGTTTTCTTTTTCCTGACTCATATTCTTATCGTTGAGTTTTCTTATCATCTTGTAGACCCTCGCCTTCTCTTACTCCTCAGCCGCCCTCTTGTCAGTCCTCTGGCACGCCCTCGCGTACTGAGTCAAAGGACTCAGAAAGTATGGTCGGTGAGGTGGTTGTGAGGGAGACGGGGCCCCCTGGTGATCATGCTGCTTTAGATCTGCTAACTCTGGGGGTGACCATGGCCGTGGGGGTGGGTCCATCTGAGGAGGTAGCTGGGGCTTCCTAGGATACGGCCTTGGTTTTGCCTTCTTTGCCTACGCCGGCTTCTCCTTCTGTCTCTCTTGGTACCTATGCTCCGTGTTTGGATGATGATGTGTTGCATCAATTTGATGCTACTCATTGGTTGTCAGAGCTGATCGGTGCCTGGGGAAACTTGGCGACCTTTGCGACTTCTTTTGGGGAAAAGCTCCAGGAAAGTTTTTTTGAAGTTCTTTCTTTGGATGTTCGTCTTTCTTCTGTCCTTATGTCTTGTTTTTTCTCTCTCTCTCTCTCTTTGCTCAGTCTTTTTCTCGTGATCATACTGGCTTCTTTTTCTCGTCTGAAACCGAGAAAAAGTTGTCTTTTGAGGTGAGTACCCTAAAGGCAGAGCTTGACCTCTATTGGGCTGAGTTGGAGACCGAGCGTCAGACGCATCAGAAGGAGGAGAAGGCTCTCCATGCCCGGGTGGTTGAGGTAGAAAAGCAGAGGGATGCAGCTGCCTAGGAGGCCTTGAAAAATGTGGAGGCCATGAAGAAAGAGTGCACTGGTATTGCAAGTTCTTTTTCGTTTCCTTTTGTATTCAAATTTGCCTTTCTACTGACTTGTTTTTTGTTGCCTGGTCTAGCTCTCCGAGTTGAAAAGCAGAAGCTCTTGGAGGGTATCGAGGAGATGAAGACACTTGTTCGTACTAACCACAATAGGGCTGAGGAGGTAATTACTCGAGCTGAAGAAGAACTCGTGCTTGCTAAGTTGATTAGGCGTGGAGCTGATAGGGATCTTGTGTAGGCCCAAAAAACTATTGAAGTCTTGACTGGCAAGTTGGCGACGGCTACTAAGAACTGGAATGCTTTGTGGAAATCCTTTCGGTCAGTAGCCGGTCTTCTCTGGACTTCAGCGGATGATGGTCAATCTTGGGCTCAGTTTATTCCCCAAGTGCCGACCCATTTCTAGGAGTTCGTGAAGAGGTACGCCCAACTGTGTACCAGAAAAGTTCTTGCCTAGGTCCGGATTCTTTCTCCGAAGTTTCCTTTGTCCAAGGTTGCTGATGAAGCCGAGAGTCAAGAATATCTGGATGCTGTTGAGAAGGTGGAGCCTGAGGTCAAAGATTTAGCCAGGAGGATTGTTGATAATCTTAGCATTGATATTTCTTCTCCTAATGACAATGCTTGATGTAATTGACCTTTGTACTCTAGCTTCTATAATAGAACACTAAACTTCTTTTTGAATGAAGATTGAATGAAGATTCTTTATTTTTTGTTGATGTCTTCTTTGCCTGTATTTCTTCGTCTTGTAAACAACCCGGTTTAGGTAGATCATTGTCTTGACAAACTTTCTTGATCTGTCGAGTGCTTTTCTAGCTTTCGTTTGTGCCGTGTAAACAACTCGGTATATGTCGTTGTCTTGACAAACTTTGTGTTCATGTTAGTACTGAAAAGACTTAGGACATCTTCAACTTCTTCTTTTTGGCTTAACTCGGGATGTGGTCAGTATCTGGTCCTTTCCCTAGTTGCAAAAACATCCTAGGATCGACAAGCCCCCGAGCACTTCATGGTTGAGTTCTAGAAGCCTCGTCTTGTCCCTTCAGGTCTGACCGAGTAGGTACAAGCATCATCTGAGTGCTTTCCTGAGCGAAACCATGTAGCGCTTCTTGGGATCTTCTGAGTGTAGTGCCCGAGCCTCTTGCTATTTGGAACAAGTAGCTGGAGGGTCTTGTCTTGAAATTGCTCTAATTTATGCTCAGACTTAGTTTCAGTCATTTTGCTTTTTGGTTCGGGTGTTAGCTTATTAGCTACCCTCATCGGCGGGCTCAAGCATCTTTTCAGCTCTTTTGCTCTTGGCCGGTATGCTCAGGCGTATTTTCAGCCATTTTGCTTTTTGGTTCGGGTGTTAGCTTATTAGCTACCCTCATCGGTGGGCTCAGGCATCTTTTCAGCTCTTTTGCTCTCGGCCGGTATGCTCAGGCGTATTTTCAGTCATTTTGCTTTTTGGTTCGGGTGTTAGCTTATTAGCTACCCTCATCAGCGGGCTCAAGCATCTTTTTAGCTCTTTTGCTCTCGGCCGGTATGCTCAGGCGTATTTTCAGCCATTTTGCTTTTTGGTTCGGGTGTTAGCTTATTAGCTACCCTCATCGACGGGCTTAAGCATCTTTTCAGCTCTTTTGCTCTCGGCCAGTATGCTCAGGCGTATTTTTAGCCATTTTGCTTTTTGGTTCAGGTGTTAGCTTATTAGCTACCCTCATCGGTGGGCTCAAACATCTTTTCAGCTCTTTTACTCTCGGCCAGTATGCTCAGGCGTATTTTCAGCCATTTTGCTTTTTGGTTCGGGTGTTAGCTTATTAGCTACCCTCATCGGCGGGCTCAAGCATCTTTTTAGCTCTTTTGCTCTCGGTCGGTATGCTCAGGCGTATTTTTAGCCATTTTGCTTTTTGGTTCGGGTGTTAGCTTATTAGCTACCCTCATCGGCGGGCTCAAGCATCTTTTCTGTAACGTCCCGCCTCTCCGAGGCCGGGCCCGCTTACATCTGGCAGCTTCTCTAGGATATAGACTGCCCTCACAGACCAACACAGGTCTTTTCTGCGCACTTTGTCCTCACTCGTGCGCACCCGGGAAGAACTTCCCGGTCGGTCACCCATCGCTCCAGGCCAAGCACGCTTAACCTCGGAGTTATTTGCAGATGGGCTTCCGGAAAAGAAGTTGCAACTTATTGGTATGAGTATCCTATTAATCCTGTTAAGCCCTGGGCCAGGATGTTACATCCTCACCCCTTTAAGAGATCGACATCCTCGTCGATCAATCCCAAGCCAGGAGCGTCCTCTCTTGGCCACGTCCGTGTGTCTAGAGCCAGCGCATGTGCCATGCTGTGTGACCACGACGGATCCACACCAGCCATGCGCACCATGCCTGCGCAACTGCGACACACGCGCCCGTGAAACCGCGAGAGTCGGCTCTGATACCATTCTGTAACGTCCCGCCTCTCCGAGGCCGGGCCCGCTTACATCTGGCAGCTTCTCTAGGATATAGACTGCCCTCACAGACCAACACAGGTCTTTTCTGCGCACTTTGTCCTCACTCGTGCGCACCCGGGAAGAACTTCCCGGTCGGTCACCCATCGCTCCAGGCCAAGCATGCTTAACCTCGGAGTTATTTGCAGATGGGCTTCCGGAAAAGAAGTTGCAACTTATTGGTATGAGTATCCTATTAATCCTGTTAAGCCCTGGGCCAGGATGTTACATTTTCAGCTCTTTTGCTCTTGGCCGGTATGCTCATTGGAAACAACTCGGGGAAAGCCATAATAAGACATATATTGTCGAGAAAGAACCATCTTTATTGATCATGAACATTGATAAGTCATAACAGTACATATGTTGTCGAGGAGCACCATCTTTATTGATCATGAACATTGATCTCTTGTGGCTTGTATATATATTCTTCCTTGAGTTGTTTTCATGCGTAGAATCTTCTTAGCTGGCTGATGTGCCATGTATTGTTGACTTCTTTTCCGTCTTCAGTTATCAACTTGTATGTGCCTAGTCCGGTGACTTTTGTGACGATAAAAGGACCTTCCCATGGACTGAGTAGTTTATGGCGTCCGTTAGTTTTTTGTATTCTTCTTAGTACTAGGTCTCCGACTTGTAGTGATCGAGGCTGGGTATTCT
Source organism: Miscanthus floridulus (assembly GCF_019320115.1). NCBI lineage: Eukaryota > Viridiplantae > Streptophyta > Magnoliopsida > Poales > Poaceae > Miscanthus > Miscanthus floridulus. The sequence continues at coordinate 60,347 of NW_027097874.1, read as the reverse complement.
TGTTGTAGTGGCGTCTTAATCCTTAGAGGTATCTTGCTGATTGAAAGGTAGCGTTTACTCTGACTTCTTCTGTACTATTGAGTTCTAATCTTCGGGTGTGTTCTGCTTCTCCCTCGTCATATTGTTCTATCCTTGGTGACGTCCAGATCAAGTCGGCAGGTAGTACGGCTTCTGATCCGTAAACTAGGAAGAAAGGTGAGTATCCGGTGGCTCTACTTATTTGAGTTCGTAGTCCCCATACGACCTTGGGTAATTCTTCAATCTATTTTGATCCATAGTCCACTAGTTCTTCATACAATCTTGGTTTTAATCCGCCTAGTATGAGTCCATTTGCCCTTTCTACCTGTCCGTTGGCCTCTGGATGTGCGACTGATGCGTAATCTATGTTGAAGCACACATCAGTCGCACTCATGTGCCCAACTTTGGAATTCTGTGGCTGTGAAGGGAGAACCCAAATCTGTGATGATTCGATTGGGCATGTCGAAGCGGTGCATAATGTCTTGGATGAACTCGACTACTTTGGCTGCGCTGTATTTTGTGAGTGGTTTGTATTCAATCCACTTGGTGAACTTGTCAATTGCTATGAAGATGTACTCAAAGCCTCCCTTTGCTTTCTTGAGAGGTCCGACTTGATCTAGCCCCTAGCAGGAGAAAGGCCAAGCGGGTGGGTTGCAGATGAGATTGTGAGCTGGTACATGAGCTTGTCTTGCGAACATCTGACAACCTTTGCATTTTCTGACGAGTTCTTCTGTGTCTTTCAAAGCGGTTGGCCAGTAGAACCTGGTGTGGAATGCCTTGCCGACCAGTGTTCTTGAGGCGGCATGATTTCCACAGCAACCTGAGTGTATTTCGTCTAGGATCTCTTTGCCCTTTTCAAATGAGACACATTTTAGGAGTACTCCTAATGACACGGCTCTTCTATAGAGCTTGTCCCTGACTAGGACGGAGTTCTTGCTTCTGCGAACAACTCGGGTAGCTTCCTCTTTATCTGCTGGCAACTTATTCTCTTTGATATAATCAATAAAAACTTGGGTCCATGAGGTGGTGATTACCAAAATCTGGGTGCCTTCAGCTGAGATTTCAGGGGTTATCTCACCAGGTTGTTTGATAGAGGGAGCTGATAACTCCTCTATGAATACACCGGATGGGACCTTTGCCCTGTCTGATCCGAGCTTGGCGAGGACGTCTGCCATAATATTAGAATCACGTAGGACATGTAGAATTTCTAATCCTTGAAAATGTTTTTTGAGCTTTCGTATTTCTATATAATAAGCGCCCATGTTTTCTTTGGTGCAGTCCTAATCTTTGTTGACTTGATTGATGACTACTGCCGAATCGCCGTATACGAGTAAACGCTTGATTCCGAGGGTAATTGCCACTCGTAGCCCATGGATGAGGGCTTCGTATTTTGCTTCATTGCTTGTAGCTTGCCATAATATCTGAAGGACGTACTTGAGTTGTTTTCTGTCTGGAGAAATGAGGAGAACGCCTGCACCAGCTCCACCTAGCTTGAGCAATCCATCAAAGTACATCTTCCAATGATCAAGGATGGTATTTGACATAGGTTGTTGAATTTCTGTCCACTCGACAGCAAAATCGGCCAGGGCTTGAGATTTAATTGCCTTCCGTGGGGTGAAATCGATATTGAGAGCACCAAGTTCAACCTCCCACTTAGATATGTGCCCTGTTGCGTCTCTATTGTGTAGGATGTCTCTGAGTGGGAAATCTATCACCACGGTAATCTTGTGGCTTTCAAAATAGTGGTGAAGCTTGCGTGAAGTGACCAGGAGGGTGTAGAGTAGTTTTTGCACATGCGGGTACCGGATTTTTGATTCTGATAGTACTTCGCTGATGTAGTATATGGGGCGTTGTACTTTATATACACGCCCTTCTTCTCTTTCTACGACAATCGCTGTGCTGATCATAGTAGAAGTTGCCGCAATGTACAACATCATGTCTTCATATTTTGTTGGAGGTGTGAGAACGGGTGAGGAGGTGAGGTATGCCTTGAGCTTCTTGAAAGCTTCGTTGGCTTCTTTTGTCCACTCGAACTTGTCTTTCTTCTTTAGCAGTTTAAAGAAAGGTAACCCTTTTTCGCCCAGTCTTGATATGAAACGATTGAGGGCCGCCATGTAGCCTGTTAGTTTCTGCACATCTTTGACACTTCGAGGAGGGCCCATCTCTGAGATGGCTCAAATTTGCTTGGCACTGGCTTCGATTCCACGATGACTGACCAAGAATCCGAGTAGTTGTCTTGAAGGAACTCTGAATACACACTTGTTTGGGTTCAATTTCCATCTCCATCTTTTTAGGTTTTCGAAGGTTTGCTTTAAGTCTTCAATTAGTGTATCCGGGTTCTTTGTCTTTACTACTACGTCATCCATGTTTGCCTCTATGTTTTTGCCGATCTGATCACCAAGGCACGTTTGGATAGCTCTTTGGTAAGTGGCACCAGCATTCTTGAGTCCAAATGACATGGTTTTGTAGCAGTAGGCACCGAATGGAGTGATGAAAGAAGTCTTGCTCTAGTCTTGTTCCTTTAATGCGATCTGGTGATATCCTGAATAGCAATCAAGGAAGGATAATAGGGCAGATCCTACTGTTGAATCAACTATCTGATCAATGCGTGGTAGCCCAAACGGATCTTTCGAATAGTGTTTGTTGAGATCTGTGTAGTCGACACACATGCGCCACTCGTCCGTATTCTTTTTCTGTACTAGAACTGGGTTTGCTAGCCAATCTGGATGGAGGATTTCTCTAATGAATCCGGCTGCCATTAGCTTTGTGATTTCTTTTTTAATTGTTGCCTTCTTGTCGAGTGAGAATTGTCGTAGTTGTTGCTTCACAGGCTTGGAGCCTTCATTGATATCAATTCTGTGCTCAGCCAACTCTCTTGGGACACCTGGCATGTTGGCCGGCTTCCAAGCGAAGATATCTTTATTGTCCCGAAGAAAGTTGGTGAGCACGAGTTCCTATTTTGCCAAGAGGTGGGTGCTGATGGTTGCCGTTTTGGAGGGATCACCGGTGCCCATGTCGATTTGCTTGACATCGGCTTCTTTTGGTGGTGCGAGGATGCTGGGTTTTTTAGCTGGTATCTCTAGCTCTTCTAGGCTCATTTCTGCTGCGACAGTGGCTATTTCTTTTCTTCCATCGGCGGCTTGTGCTTTTGCTACAATTTGGATTGCCTGAACATCGCAGTCAAAAGCATGCTTCAAATCACTCCAAAGAGAAGGCCCTGGCATCTTAAGCAACAGGTATGGATAATGCGGTATCGCCATGAATTTTGCTAGTGCTGGGCGCCCGAGGATTGCATGATATGATGAATCGAAGTCTGCAACTTCAAACTTGATGAACTCTGTACGGTAGTTCGAGGGAGTCCCAAAAGTAACCGGTAGAGTGATTTGTCCAAGTGACATTGCTGCCTTGTCGGGTACTATGCCATAAAAAGGCGTGCTTGTTGGTGTAATCATCCCGGCGAGTTGTAGTCCCATCTTCCTTAGAGTTTCTGAAAAAATGATGTTGAGTCCAGCTCCCCCGTCGATTAGTACTTTTGTGACAGTCATACCGGCAATAATTGGATCTAGAACCAATGGGTAATGGCCAGCGTTTCCTACGCTAGTCCATTGGTCTTCTCTTGAAAATTGGATTGGATACTGTGACTAGTTGAGATATCTTGGAGTAGCCGATTCTGCTGCCATGATGGTTCGCAGCGCTAGCTTTTCTTGATGTTTGCTTCTAGAATCTGGAACCCTAGCGAAGATCACTGCTACTGTCCCCCTAGATTTTTGGAATCCTTTGTCTTCGAGGTTGTCTTCTTCTTTTTTCTGATTGTCTTCTTTGACGCTCCCCTTACTATCTTTTCTTGTGTATCGATCATTGAAGGTGTAGCAATCTCCGATGGTGTGATTTCGTTTAGGGTGCAAGATGCAACGCATGTTTTCAATGTCGTCATACCTTCTGGGCTTGGAAAACTTCCTTGATTTGTTAGTTACCACAATGGTGTTGTCTGGTCCACGTTTCCTCTCCTGATGTCTGTTGTTTTGATGATTTTGCTTGTCTGGGTTGTCTCGGTTGTTTTTATCCGGGAACCTTTCTCGTGTCTTCTCCTCTGCAGTAATCATCTTTTCTACTGTTCATCTGAATTCTTCATTGTTTCTTGGGTTTTCTTTACAGAAGTCTTGAAATTGCCACCTAGCTATGATTCCATGAGAGAAAGCTTCGATTACTTCTCGTTCGGTGATGTCATGTACTTGAGTTCGTAGTTCGCCAAATCGTCGATAGTAATTTCTAAGACTTTCACCTCCTTTCTGCTTGAATCCTTTTAACTCTCCGTGGGTGATTGGGTGTGTAATGATACGCGCAAAATTTTTATAGAAAGCTCTTTGCAAGTCCTCCCAATTTCTAATTGATCCTGGATTCAATTTGTCAAACCATTGAAGGGGCATGGTTTCTAGGGCCATGGGAAAGAACAAGGTTTTGATATCATCGTCTCCTCCAGCCAATTCAATTGATTGCGAGTAAATCCTGAGCCACTACCTTGGTTCGGTCTTGCCATCATACTTGGAGTGGTTTGACGGCTTGAACTTGTGAGGCAGTCGTATTGAAGCAAGTCTGTTTGCAAAACAGGGGAATCTATCATGCATTCTGGCTTCTGTGTATTCTGATTCAGCACCCCCTTCTTGCCAACTGTTGTCTTGGTGAGAGTAGTTTCGCATGGTTGTCCTAGTAGGTGCTTTGCTTCTGACCTTTCTTGGTTGTTCGACTCGGTCATTTTGACTATGGTTTCTTCTACTTTCTCTGTTGTGACTTCCACTTGGTCCAAGTCTCTCGAAAGCGGACTTCTTTTGATTTTGATATATTCCTGCTCATGAGATGTTGACCTGGCAGGTAGTCTTGAGCGGGTCCTTCCGTCATGCGTCCTTAGGACTGTTGATCGGAGAAAGTCCCAGAGCTGTTCTTGTTTTTCACTGGGATGTGAAGTCGCCCTGAGTTCTTCTAGTGCTTCTCGGATCTTATCGTAGAGTGTATTCGCCGCTCGTCCTTCTTCGACCTCTCGCTCTAATTTTCTTCTATTGTACTCGGCTAGATCTGACTCATATCTGATCCAAGTTTCCTTGTGTTGCCTAGCACGGCGTTGACGTCCTTGTTTCAATTTGTTCTTTCTCTCTCTGGCTTGCCTCTGACTCTTGGTCTCACCATCGTGCCCCTAGGTAAGGGGTGATATGTTGGACTTAGATTCATCCGATGACCTAACGTTGGGCGCTTCTGGGGGGACCAATGGTGACCAAGGATGGCAAGCCATGAATACTTCTCGTGCGTGAATTGCTCCGCTATCAGCGTCGGTTTCCACACTGTCAGAGTAGTTGATAACTTTAGTAGAGGCTTCAAGGTCGTAGAGTGAGTCTCCTTCTTGGTAGGGTAGAATTACTGTTGTCATATTGTTGACTAGTTGGGTGCCACTATCCTTAGGAACGAAACCTGGCCAGTGGACGATGTAGTCTTGAGATGTTATAGTTAACACGAGACCTTCCTAGGCTCCTTTCAGTTGCATTCTAAGCACTGGATTAAGAGATCTTTCGAGTTGTGCCTAATAAGACATTGCCATGTAGTGGAGACCGAACGGAAAAGGACATGTCTTCTTTAAAGTACTTTGAGAGTACTCCGAGTTGTATTCTTTGTAGGTTGATGTCGTGTTTTGGAGCCTTGTCGGAAAAGAACTCGGTTTTCCGAAAGAACTCGGATAAGACGCTTGGAAGTGGAGCCTGAGTTTGAATCGGATGCGTGAAGCCACAAAATCTGAGTTGGATTGGACATCATGAGCTGCGCGAATCTTCCAGCAAGCTGATCTGACGTTGTCACCGAAATGGAAAGGTCTTGATGATGATCCAAATCTTTGAGGAGATGGCCTTGGAGCTTGCCATCGTCGCCTGCCTCGTAGATCCATGAACCGAAGATGAAGGTTGATCCCTTCGAAAAAATCATGTTGTCGAGGTCCGTCGAGCTCTCAGATGCAAAGTTCATCGAAAGCCCCTACCTGGCGTGCCAGCTGTCGATGTTTGACCACCGATAGCCTGCAACGGGGGTACCCAGGGCAGTATGTTCGGGCTTCAGCGTATGCGGAACTCGACGGTTAACGTAAGAGATAGTCGATTTATCCTGGTTTGGGCCCTCAATCGTAGATCGAGTAATAGCCCTATGTCCAGTCGGTGTTAGCCTTTGCGTTGGATTGATTGTAAGGTGTTGTGTCGTCAAAATCCTAGTCGATCGTTATATAGTCAGGAGGTCAGAATCCTAGTCGGTTTGTAATGAGAGTTCCTAGTAGGATTATAGAATAATACTACTACTAAGATTACATGAGAAGAATCCTAGTTAGACTAGATCTTCTCCATTCCTTGCGGGGTATCCCGTGGGTCCCACACCGACACCACGTCACCAAGGAGTTCCATCGGGTGTGCCCAAAATGTTTTCTGAGCCTATGGTATGCACAATGCAAACCGTGCACCTAACTTGTATCTAGATAAGCACTATCTCCAAACAGACCAAAATGAGCTTCCACTTGAGCTTTGTCACCTAGGAGTACCATTGGGTGCGTCCACAATGATTTCTTAACCTATGGTACGTTTCGCGCAAACCGTGCGCCTAACTTGCACCAATACTAACACTGTCTCCAAATGGACCGAAACGAGATTCCACATCACCTACATCACCTAGGAGTTCCATCGGGTGTGTCCAAAATGTTTTCCAAGCATATGCTACGTTCGGCGCAAAGCATGCCCAAATCTTGCGTCAAGATTAGCACTATCTCCAAATGGACCAAAATGAGGTTCCACTTGAGCATCGTCACCTAGGAGTACCATCGGGTGCGTCCAAAACAATTTCTGAGCCTATGGTACCAAAGGGTGCAAACCGTGCACCTATCTTGCACCGACACTAACACTATCTCCAAATGGACCCAAACGAGATTCCACATTACGCACATCAACTAGGAGTTTCATCGGGTGCATCCAAAATGATTTCTGAGCCTATGGCATGTTCAGCGCAAAGCGTGCACCAATCTTGTGTCAAGATTAGCACTATCTCCAAACAGATTGAAATGAGCTTCCACTTGAGCCTTGTCACGTAGGAGTACCATCGGGTGCGTCCAAAACGATTTTAGAGCCTATGGTACATTTGGCACAAACCGTGCAAATATCTTGCGTCAAGATTAGCACTATCTCCAAACTGATTGGGACGAGCCTCCACTTGAGCCTCGTCACCTAGGAGTACCATCGGGGGTGTCCAAAATAATTTCTGAGCCTATGGTACCAAAGGTTTCAAACTGTGCACCTACCTTGCACCGACACTAACACTATCTCCAAATGGACCGAAACGAGATTCCACATGACCCACGTCAACTAGGAGTTTCATCAGGTGCATCCAAACCGATTTCTGAGCCTATGGTACGTTCGGCGCAAAGCGTGCACCTATCTTGCGTCAAGATTAGCACTATCTCCAAATGGACCAAAATGAGCTTCCACTAGAGCCTTGTCACCTAGGAGTACCATCGTGTGCGTCCAAAATGATTTCTAAGCCTATGGTACATTCGGCACAAGCCGTGCACCTATCTTGCGTCAAGATTAGCATTTTCTCCAAACGGATTGAGATGAGCTTCCACTTGGGACTCGTCACCTAGGAGTACCATAGGGGGCGTCCAAAACAATTTCTGAGCCTATGGTACCAAAGGGTGCAACCCGTGCAGCTATATTGCACTGACACTAACACTGTCTCCAAACGGACCAAAACAAGATTCCATATGACCCACATCAACTAGGAGTTCCATTTGGTGCGTCCAAAACAATTTCCGAGCCTATGGTACGTTCGGCGCAAAGCGTGCAACTATCTCGCGTCAAGTTTAGTACTATCTCCGAACGTACCGAAATAAGCTTCCACTTGAGCCTTGTCACCTAGGAGTACCATCGGATGCGTCCAAAATGATTTCTGAGCCTATGGTACATTTGGCACAAATCGTGCACCTATCTTGCACCAATAGTAACACTGTCTCCAAATGGACCGAAACAAGATTCCACATGACCCACGTCACCTAGGAGTTCCATCGTGTGTGTCCAAAATGTTTTTTGAGCCTATGGTATTCTTAGTGCAAACCATGCACCTATCTTGCACCTAGCTATCTCCAAACGGACCAAATTGAGCTTCCACTTGAGCCTCGTCACCAAGGAGTACCATCGGGTGTGTCCAAAATGATTTCTGAGCGTATGGTACGTTTGGCGCAAACAGTGCGCGTATCTTGCACCAATACTAACACCGTCTCCAAATGGACCGAAACGAGATTCCACATGACCCACGTCACATTGGAGTTCCATCGGGTGTGCCCAAAATGTTTTCTGAGCCTATGGTATGCACAATGCAAACCGTGCACCTAACTTGTATCTAGATAAGCACTATCTCCAAACAGACCAAAATGAGCTTCCACTTGAGCTTTGTCACCTAGGAGTACCATTGGGTGTGTCCACAATGATTTCTTAGCCTATGGTACGTTTCGCGCAAACCGTGCGCCTAACTTGCACCAATACTAACACAGTCTCCAAATGGACCAAAACGAGATTCCACATCACCTACATCACCTAGGAGTTCCATCGGGTGTGTCCAAAATGTTTTCCAAGCATATGCTACGTTCGGCGCAAAGAATGCCCAAATCTTGCGTCAAGATTAGCACTATCTCCAAATGGACCAAAATGAGGTTCCACTTGAGCATCGTCACCTAGGAGTACCATCGGGTGCGTCCAAAACAATTTCTGAGCCTATGGTACCAAAGGGTGCAAACCGTGCACCTATCTTGCACCGACACTAACACTATCTCCAAATGGACCCAAACGAGATTCCACATTACCCACATCAACTAGGAGTTTCATCAGGTGCATCCAAAATGATTTCTGAGCCTATGGCATGTTCAGCGCAAAGCGTGCACCAATCTTGTGTCAAGATTAGCACTATCTCCAAACAGATTGAAATGAGCTTCCACTTGAGCCTTGTCACGTAGGAGTACCATCAGGTGCGTCCAAAACGATTTCAAGCCTATGGTACATTCGGCACAAACCGTGCAAATATCTTGCATCAAGATTAGCACTATCTCCAAACTGATTGAGACAAGCTTCCACTTGAGCCTCGTCACCTAGGAGTACCATCGGGGGCGTCCAAAATAATTTCTGAGCCTATGGTACCAAAGGTTTCAAACCGTGCACCTACGTTGCAGCGACACTAACACTATCTCCAAATGGACCGAAACGAGATTCCACATGACCCACGTCAACTAGGAGTTTCATCAGGTGCATCCAAACCGAATTCTGAGCCTATGGTACGTTCGGCGCAAAGCGTGCACCTATCTTGCGTCAAGATTAGCACTATCTCCAAATGGACCGAAATAAGCTTCCACTAGAGCCTTGTCACCTAGGAGTACCATCGGGTGCGTCCAAAATGATTTCTAAGCCTATGGTACATTTGGCACAAGCCGTGCACCTATCTTGCGTCAAGATTAGCATTTTCTCCAAACGGATTGAGATGAGCTTCCACTTGGGACTCGTCACCTAGGAGTACCATAGGGGGCATCCAAAACAATTTCTGAGCCTATGGTACCAAAGGGTGCAACCCGTGCAGCTATATTGCACTGACACTAACACTGTCTCCAAACGGACCAAAACTAGATTCCATATGACCCAGATCAACTAGGAGTTCCATTTGGTGCGTCCAAAACAATTTCTGAGCCTATGGTACGTTCGGCGCAAAACGTGCAACTATCTCGCGTCAAGTTTAGTACTGTCTCCGAACGTACCGAAATAAGCTTCCACTTGAGCCTTGTCACCTAGGAGTACCATCGGATGCGTCCAAAATGATTTCTGAGCCTATGTTACGTCTGGCACAAATCGTGCACCTATCTTGCACCAATAGTAACACTATCTCCAAATGGACCGAAACAAGATTCCACATGACCCACGTCACCTAGGAGTTCCATCGTGTGTGTCCAAAACGTTTTTCGAGCCTATGGTATTCTTAGTGCAAACCATGCACCTATCTTGCACCTAGCTAAGCACTATCTCCAAACGGACCAAATTGAGCTTCCACTTGAGCCTCATCACCAAGGAGTACCATCGGGTGTGTCCAAAATGATTTCTGAGTGTATGGTACGTTTGGCGCAAACAGTGCGCGTATCTTGCACCAATACTAACACCGTCTCCAAATGGACCGAAACGAGATTCCACATGACCCACGTCACATTGGAGTTCCATCGGGTGTGTCCAAAATGTTTTCTGAGCCTATGGTATGCTCCGTGCAAACCGTGCACCTATCTTGCATCTAGATAAGCATTATCTCCAAACGGACCAAAATGAGCTTCCACTTGAGCCTTGTCACCAAGGAGTACCAACGGGTGCGTCCAAAATGATTTCTGAGCCTATGGTACGTTTCGCGCAAACCATGCGCCTAACTTTCACCAATACTAACACTGTCTCCAAATGGACCGAAATGAGATTCCACATCACCTACGTCACCTTGGAGTTCTATTGGGTGTGTCCAAAATGTTTTCCAAGCCAATGGTACGTTCGGCGCAAACCATGCACCAATCTTGCGTCAAGATTAGCACAATCTCCAAACGGACCAAAATGAGGTTCCACTTGAGCCTCGTCACCTAGGAGTACCATCGGGTGCGTCCAAAATAGTTTCTGAGCCTATGGTACCAAAGGGTGCAAACCGTGCACCTATCTTGCACCGACACTAACACTATCTCCAAATGGACCGAAATGAGATTCCACATGACCCACGTCAACTCAGAGTTTCATCGGGTGCGTCCAAAACGATTTCTGAGCCTATGGTACATTCAGCGCAAAGCGTGCACCTATCTTGCGTCAAGATTAGCACTATCTCCAAATGGACCGAAATGAGCTCACTTGAGCCTTGTCACCTAGGTGTACCTCGGGTGCATCCAAAAGGATTTCTGAGCCTATGGTACATACGGCACAAACCATGCACCTATCTTGCATCAAGATTAGCACTATCTCCAAACAGATTGAGACAAGCTTCCACTTGAGCCTCATCACTTTGGAGTACCATTGGGGGCGTCCAAAACAATTTCTGAGCCTATGGTACCAAAGGGTGCAAACCGTGAACCTATCATGCACCGACACTAACACTGTCTCCAAATGGACCGAAACAAGATTCCACATGACTCACGTCAACTAGGAGTTCCGTTGGGTGCGTCCAAAACTATTTCTGAGCCTATGGTACGTTCGGCGCAAAGCGTGCAACTATCTTGCGTCAAGATTAGCACTATCTACAAACAGGCCAAAATGAGCTTCCACTAGAGCCTCGTCACCTAGGAGTACCATCGGGTGCGTCCAAAATGATTTCTGAGCGTATGGTACGTTTGGCGCAAAGCGTGCGCATATCCTGCACCAATACTAACATTGTCTCCAAATGGACCCAAACGAGATTCCACATGACCCACATCACCTAGGAGTTCCATCGGGTGTGTCCAAACCATTTTTCTGAGCCTATGGTATTCTTAGTGCAAACCATGCACCTATCTTGCATCTAGATATGCACTATCTCCAAACAGACCAAAATCAGCTTCCACTTAAGCCTCGTCACCTAGGAGTACCATCGGGTGCGTCCAAAATGATTTCTGAGCGTATGGTACGTTTGGCGCAAACCGTGCGCGTATCTTGCACCAATGCTAACACTGTCTGCAAATGGACCGAAGTAAGATTCCACATGGCCCACGTCACGTTGGAGTTCCATCAGGTGTGTCCAAAATGTTTTCCGAGCCTATGGTATGCTCAGTGCAAACCGTGCACCTATCTTGCATCTAGATAAGCACTATCTCCAAATGGACCAAAATGAGCTTCCACTTGAGCCTTGTCACCTAGGAGTACCATCGAGTGTGTCCAAAATTATTTCTGAGCCTATGGTACGTTTTGCGCAAACCGTGCGCGTAACGTGCACCAATACTAACACTGTCTCCAAATGGACCGAAACGAGATTCCACATCACCTACGTCACCTAGGAGTTCCGTCGGGTGTGTCCAAAACATTTTCCAAGCCTATGTATGTTCGGCGTAAACCATGCACCAATCTTGCGTCAAGATTAGCACTATCTTCAAACAGACCAAAATGAGGTTCCACTTGAGCCTCGTCACCTAGGAGTACCATCGGGTGCGTCCAAAATAGTTTCTGAGCCTATGGTACCAAAGGGTGCAAACTGTGCACCTATCTTGCACCGACACTAACACTATCTCCAAATGGACCCAAACGAGATTTCACATGACCCACATCAACTAGGAGTTTCATCAGGTGCATCCAGAATGATTTCTGAGCCTATGGTACGTTTGGCGCAAAGCGTGCACCAATCATGCGTCATGATTAGCACTATCTCCAAACGGACCGAAATGAGCTTCCACTTGAGCCTTGTCACATAGGAGTACCATCGGGTGTATCCAAAATGATTTCTGAGCCCATGGTACATTCGACACAAACTGTGCACCTATCTTGCATCAAGATTAGCACTATCTGCAAACGGATTGAGACGAGCTTCCACTTGAGCCTCGTCACCTAGGAGTACCATCGGGGGCGTCCAAAACAATTTCTGAGCCTATGGTACCAAAGTGAAGAGGACATCATTGGCTCAAATATGACCATGCCAACCACTTCTATACCAAAGGTGCAACCATTCTATATGAGGCTTATCATTGATGCATTTGATGAATTGGTGCTCCACCATAAAATGTGTTCATTCTCATTTTCAGAATTACTTACATGGATCAAGGGAAGGTTTGATTGCATATGGAAAGCATGGAAGGTTAATGAAGTTGATTGGGGACAAAATCCAAGTATTCCTAACGTCCTCCTCTAGGCCACCACGTCACTTTGGTTCCAAGGACAGAAAGAGTCCAAGTCCAACACGTTTTGGAAGTTGAATTCGGACTGCAAAATAGTCCCAAATTGCGATGATCGCCACGACTTCATACAGACTCCGATTTAGACATTCTAGCACTTTTTGGAAAGCTTATCAAGTCTATTTTCCAACGGATCTGGACTCATGGCTATATCTTATCCGATGCTTCTGCAGCCATCGTTTCAATGCCAGGACCTTTTCTGCCTTTGGTGCTGCGTCACCCTATTTTGGGCCGATGGCCCATGTATCAAGTTGGGTCCATTAGGGATGCGTCCTAGGGTTGGAGAACGACCCCAACACCACCTTGGTCATTCCCCTAGGTATTAATAAGGATTAGAGCCGCCACAAACAGATTGGGTTTTGTTTTGTTGAAAGTTTAGCCATTGCTACTTCCTTGTAGACGCGTGTGTCGACTAGACCATCCGTTCTACTCGATTCAGAACCCCAACTTTGTGATTTGAGATTGGTTTTCATCTCCATATTTGCAATTGAGTTGCTTGTTCTACTTGTTCTTGCTTGTTCCTCGATTGCTTGTAGGAATTACCCTAGTGGTTTGGTTGATCGTGCTCCATAAGATCGTGACGGCCGTTGGAGGTGGTGTATCGGTTGCTAAGGCGTAGCTTGGAAGGTTGTAGTCGGGCCGTGAACGTCATCCCCATCCCCAAATCGAGTTATCCACCTTCTCTCATCGAAAGATCGGGATTCTCCCTAGTAGGTTCATATCAGTTCGTATCAGAGCAAGGTTTATCGGTGAGAGACTTCGAATCCTTCGCTGTTTTTTAATTTTTTCTATAGTCCAGAAAAGCCAAAATAAAAGTAGATTGGTTTACCCACAATCCTATAAACCCTTTGAGCCTTTGCTAGCACTGCTTAGTTAGGGCTTGTTGAGTTTTCGGTTGCATCGGTTGTGTCGAGTTGCTGGTCTTAGTGTCTATTCCTTTAGAGTTTTGAGTTCTATCACGTTTTGGTCACCACTAGATCCACCATCACCATATACATCATTGCTGCGTTTCTACCACCACGGATCCATATGATGTCCGATTTGGGAGTTTAAATACAATCTGGAAAGTTGAAGTTGTCTTCTTTCCAAAGGATCTAACCTTGCAGCAAAATTCGATCTGAGCACTCCACAATCATCTTAGAGATTTCCGCATCTACGGTATTAACAAGAGCTGTTAAATCTGAATTCGAAGGGGCTATGTGCAATAGCCTTATTGTTTGGGTTGTCATAGTACCAAATAAAACATTTAGGCCTCTGCAAAAAAAAGAAAGAAAAAGAAGAAAAAAAGGAAAAAAAAAGGCAAGAGAAGGAGAAGAAAGAAGGGGCTGAATCTGTTGTTTTCTTCATGCTATGCTAGTTGCTCTTTTTCAGTGACTACCTTTGTGCCTTGGCTCACGTCTCTAGCATGGTTTAGCCTAGAACCAGCACAGTACCGCCGTTGAACAATTATTCAGCTTGCTTTTGTGACTAACGTGGTGCTAGTACTTCCTTGCTTTAGCCCACCTATAGCTCCACATATTTCGACTACAGCTTGACAGGTGTTGTTGTTGCAGCACTGATACACTTCATTCCACGGTTGCAGACTTGTTGGTTGCCATCACCTCCTGTTTGGCTTGGTAAGAACTTGTAAGGGCTTGTTTTAATAAGTTGAGTTTGAGAGAATTACAACCGACATATCCTAGTAGTTGATAGGAGGATACATATTATTTTTGTGTTTCTTGTTTTCCACTAATCATGGCAGGTGATACGAAGATTTTTGAGCTGTTGAAACTAGACCCTCATATTCAGGATGTCATTCAACACTTGCCGTTATATGATGGTAAGTTTGATCCTCAAGCTTACATTGATTGGGAGTTAAAAGTACATAATGAATTTGATGAGCACGACCTGTCTGAGAAACAAAAGATTTGTATTGTCTCTAATGTTTTGATTGAATATGCTTTACTAGAATGGAAACACATTTGTAGGCACAACAAAGTTCTAGAATCTTGGGAAGACTTCAAATTTCTTTTTAGAGATGCATTCGTTCCTGCATATTATGCTGATTATTTGCTTGCAAAATTAGACAACTTGAAGCAAGATAGTAGGACTGTAAAAGCATACTACCATGATTTTAAGATTTACATCATGTTTGGTGGATTAGTTGAATGCATGGAAGATGTTATGAGTAGGTTCATGAGAGGGCTCAATTCTGAAATTCAAACCTTGTTAATTAGCAATTCTTATAGCCATATTGGTCAATTGTTTTGTCTTGCTCTCAATGCTGAAAAGGAGATTCTATTTTCTATGAATACTTGCAAGAATGATGTGACCCATAATGTTCAAAATTTGTCCACTCTGCATGCTAATGAAGAGCAACAAATAGTGGAACCCACTGCTGATTTTCCTTTGTCACAAAATGAATTACTTGCTGTTCCTTGTGATGAAGAGGACTTGTGTGCTGATGATTCTTTTACTCCTATGCCACAAGTAGCGAATAAGTGTGATACTTTTGGCTTGAAACCATACAAATGTGCTGAAGAAAAGTTTTTTCCATCCTATTACATGTGCACAAGATGAACTGAATTTGCTGTCCTCTTTAAATACTTTGGGTTATATTGAATTTGATATTCTGTGTAATCTAAATTGTCTAAAAGAGAAACTTAAATTTGATTCTGGTTTGCCAAGTTTTAATCATTGTCCGCTTCATGCAATTGGCAAATATGACAACAAAGGAGAATATTTGGTGCATAAAGTTTATATTTGCTCTAATATGAAATATCCTTTTGGGCCACAATACTATGGTCAAATTGAGGGCTGCACTAACACTAATGATGTCTTGCAAAGTTTTCCTAGTTTTTCCCATATGCAACAGGATAAATATCAAGAAGGGGAGCACGGTTCACTTTTACCTACAAAACATCCTCCCACAAAGGTCAAACCGAGGACGGTTTGCTGTCAAGAAGGGAAGAATGATGAGGACATCATTGGCTCAAATATGACCATGCCAACCACTTCTATACCAAAGGTGCAACCATTCTATATGAGGCTTATCATTGATGCATTTGATGAATTGGTGCTCCACCATAAAATGTGTTCATTCTTATTTTCAGAATTACTTACATGGATCAAGGGAAGGTTTGATTGCATATGGAAAGCATGGAAGGTTAATGAAGTTGATTGGGGACCAAATCCAAGTATTCCTAATGTCCTCCGCTAGGCCACCACGTCACTTTGGTTCCAAGGACAGAAAGAGTCCAAGTCCAATACGTTTTGGAAGTTGAATTCGGACTGCAAAATAGTCCCAAATTGCGACGGTCGCCACGACTTCATACGGACTCCGATTGGGACGTTCTAGCACTTTTTGGAAAGCTTATCAAGTCTATTTTCCAATGGATCTGGACTCATGGCTATATCTTATCCGATGCTTCTGCAGTCATCGTTTCAACACCGGGACCTTTTCTGCCTTTGGTGCTGCGTCACCCTATTTTGGGCCGATGGCCCATGTATCAAGTTGGGTCCATTAGGGACGTGTCCTAGGGTTGGAGAATGAACCCAACACTCCCTTGGTCATTCCCCTAGGTATTAATAAGGATTAGAGCCACCACAAACAGATTGGGTTTTATTTTGTTGAAAGTTTAGCCATTGCTACTTCCTTGTAGACGCGTGTGTCGACTAGACCATCCGTTCTACTCGATTCAGAAGCCCAACTTTGTGATTTCAGATTGGTTTTCATCTCCATATTTGCAATTGAGTTGCTTGTTCTACTTGTTCTTGCTTGTTCCTCGATTGCTTGCAGGAATTACCCTAGTGGTTTGGTTGATCGTGCTCCACAAGATCGTGACGGCCGTTGGAGGTGGTGTATCGTTGGCTAAGGCGCAGCTTGGAAGGTTGTAGTCGGGCCATGAACATCATCCCCATCCCCAAATCGAGTTATCCACCTTCTCTCATCAAAAGATCAGGATTCACCCTTGCGGGTTCATATCAGTTCTTTCCAAAAAGTGCTACAACATCCCAATCGGAGTCCGTATGAAGTCGTGGCGACCGTCGCAATTTGGGACTATTTTGCAGTCCGAATTCAACTTCCAAAACGTGTTGGACTTGGACTCTTTCTGTCCTTGGAACCAAAGTGACGTGGTGGCCTAGCTGAGGACGTTAGGAATACTTGGATTTGGTCCCCAATCAACTTCATTAACCTTACATGCTTTCCATATGCAATCAAACCTTCCCTTGATAAATGTAAGTAATTTTGAAAATGAGAATGAACACATTTTATGGTGGAGCACCAATTCATCAAATGCATCAATGGTAAGCCTCATATAGAATGGTTGCACCTTTGGTATAGAAGCGGTTGGCATGGTCATATTTGAGCCAATGATGTCCTCATCACAAAGAGTGCAAACCGTGCACCTATCTTGCACCGACACTAACACTATCTCCAAATGGACCGAAACGAGATTCCACATGACCCACATCAACTAGGCGTTTCATCGGGTCTATCCAAAACGATTTCTGAGCCTATGGTACGTTCGACGCAAAGCGTGCACCTATCTTGCGTCAAGATTAGCACCATCTCCAAACGGACCAAAATAAGCTTCCACTTGAGCCTTGTCACCTAGGAGTACCATCGGGTGTGTCCAAAACGATTTCTAAGCCTATGGTACATTTGGCACAAGCCGTGCGCCAAACTTGCACCAATACTAACACTGTCTCCAAATGGACCGAAACGAGATTCCACAACACCTACATCACCTAGTAGTTCCATCGGGTGTGTCCAAAATGTTTTCCAAGCATATGGTACGTTCGGCGCAAACCATGCCCAAATCTTGCGTCAAGATTAGCACTATCTCCAAACAGACCAAAATGAGGTTCTACTTGAGCATCGTCACCTAGGAGTACCATCGGGTGCGTCCAAAAGAATTTCTGAGCCTATGGTACCAAAGGGTGCAAACCATGCACCTATCTTGCACCGACACTAACACTATCTCCAAATGGACCCAAACGAGATTCCACATGACCCACATCAACTAGGAGTTTCATCGGGTGCGTCCAAAATGATTTATGAGCCTATGGCATGTTCAGCACAAAGCGTGCACCAATCTTGCGTCAAGATTAGCACTATCTCCAAACGGACCGAAATGAGCTTCCACTTGAGCCTTGTCACATAGGAGTACCATCGGGTGAGTCCAAAATGATTTTTTAGCCTATGGTACACTCGGCACAAACCGTGCACCTATCTTGCGTCAAGATTAGCACTATCTCCAAACGGATTGAGATGAGCCTCCACTTGAGCCTTGTCACCTAGGAGTACCATCGGGGGCGTCCAAAATAATTTCTGAGCCTACGGTACCAAAGGTTGCAAACAGTGCACCTATCTTGCGTCAAGATTAGCACTATCTTGCGTCAAGATTAGCACTATCTCTGAACGGACCAAAATGAGCTTCCACTTGAGCCTCGTCACCTAGGAGTACCATCGGGTGCGTCCAAAATGATTTTTGAGCCTATGGTACATTTGGCGCAAACCGTGCGCGTATCTTGCACCAAAACTAACACTGTCTACAAATGGATCGAAACGAGATTCCACATGACCCACGTCTCCTAGGACTTCCATCGGGTGTGTCCAAAACATTTCCCGAGCCTATGGTATGCTCAGTGCAAACCGTGCACCTATCTTGCATCTAGATAAGCACTATCTCCAAACGGACCAAAATGAGCTTCCACTTGAGCCTTGTCACCTAGGAGTACCATCAGGTGCGTCCAAAATAATTTCTGAGCCTATGGTACGTTTCGCGTCAACCGTGTGCCTAACTTGCACCAATACTAACACTGTCTCCAAATGGACCGAAACAAGATTCCACATCACCTAGCAGTTCTATCGGGTGTGTCCAAAACGTTTCCAAGCCTATGGTACGTTAGGCGTAAACCATGCACCAATCTTGCGTCAACATTAGCACTATCTCCAAACAGACCAAAATGAGGTTCCACTTGAGCCTCGTCACCTAGGAGTACCATCGGGTGCGTCCAAAACAGTTCCTGAGCCTATGGTACCAACGGGTGCAAACCGTGCACCTATCTTGCACCGACACTAACACTATCTCGAAATGGACCGAAACGAGATTCCACATGACCCACGTCAACTAGGCGTTTCATCGGGTGCGTCCAAAACAATTTCTGAGCCTATGGTATGCTTAGTGCAAACCGTGCACCTATCTTGCGTCAAGATAAGCACTATCTCCAAACAGACCAAAATGAGCTTCCACTTGAGCCTTGTCACCTAGGAGTACCATCGGGTGCATCCAAAATGATTTCTGAGCCTATGGTACATTCGGCACAAACCGTGCACCTATCTTGCATCAAGATTAGCACTATCTCCAAACGGATTGAGACGAGCTTCCACTTGTGCCTCGTCACCTAAGAGTACCATCGGGGTCATCTAAAGCAACTTCTGAGCCTATGGTACCAAATGGTGCAAACCGTGCGCCTAACTTGCATCAATACTAACACTGTCTCCAAATGGACCGAAACGAGATTCCACATCACCTACATCATCTAGGAGTTCCATCGGGTGTGTCCAAAATGTTTTCCAAGCATATGGTACGTTCAGCGCAAACCATGCCCAAATCTTGTGTCAAGATTAGCACTATCTCCAAACGGACCAAAATGAGGTTCCACTTGAGCCTCGTCATCTAGGAGTACCATCGGGTGCGTCCAAAACAATTTCTGAGCCTATGGTACCAAAGGGTGTAAACCGTGCACCTATCTTGCACCGACACTAACACTATCTCCAAATGGACCCAAACGAGATTCCACATGACCCACATCAACTAGGAGTTTCATCGGGTGCATCCAAAATGATTTCTGAGCCTATGGTATGCTCAGTGTAAACCGTGCACCTATCTTGTGTCAAGATAAGCACTATCTCTAAACGGACCAAAATGAGCTTCCACTTGAGCCTTGTCACCTAGGAGTACCATCGGGTGCGTCCAAAATGATTTCTGAGCCTATGGTACGTTTCGCGCAAACCGTGCGCCTAACTTGCATCAATACTAACACTGTCTCTAAATGGACCGAAACGAGATTCCACATCACCTACATCACCTAGGAGTTCCATCGGGTGTGTCCAAAATGTTTTCCAAGCATATGGTACGTTCGGCGCAAACCATGCCCAAGTCTTGCGTCAAGATTAGCACTATCTCCAAATGGATTAAGACGAGCCTCCACTTGAACCTCGTCACCTAGGAGTACCATCGGGGGCATCCAAAATAATTTATGAGCCTATGGTACCAAAGGTTGCAAACAGTGCACCTATCTTGCACCGACACTAACACTATCTCCAAATGGACCCAAACGAGATTCCACATGACCCACATCAACTAGGAGTTTGATCGGGTGCATCCAAAATGATTTCTGAGCCTATGGTATGCTCAGTGCAAACCGTGCACCTATCTTGCGTCAAGATAAGCACTATCTCCAAACTGACCAAAATGAGCTTCCACTTGAGCCTTGTCACCTAGGAGTACCATCGGGTGCGTCCAACACAATTTCTGAGCCTATGGTACGTTTCGCGCAAACCGTGCGCCTAACTTGCATCAATACTAACACTGTCTCCAAATGGACCGAAACGAGATTCCACATCACCTACATCACCTAGGAGTTCCATCGGGTGTGTCCAAAATGTTTTCCAAGCATATGGTACGTTCGGCGCAAACCATGCCCAAGTCTTGCGTCAAGATTAGCACTATCTCCAAATGGATTAAGACGAGCCTCCACTTGAACCTCGTCACCTAGGAGTACCATCGGGGGCATCCAAAATAATTTATGAGCCTATGGTACCAAAGGTTGCAAACAGTGCACCTATCTTGCACCGACACTAACTCTATCTCCAAATGGACCAAAACGAGATTCCACATGACCCACGTCAACTAGGAGTTTCATCGGGTGCATCCAAACCGATTTCTGAGCCTATGGTACGTTCGGCGCAAAGCGTGCACCTATCTTGAGTCAAGATTAGCACTATCTCCAAACAGACCAAAATGAGCTTCCACTCGAGCCTTTTCACCTAGGAGTACCATCGGGTGCGTCCAAAATGATTTCTAAGCCTATGGTACATTCGGCACAAGCCGTGCAACTATCTTGCGTCGAGATTAGCATTATCTCCAAATGGATTGAGACGAGCTTCCACTTGAGACTCGTCACCTAGGAGTACCATAGGGGGTGTCCAAAACAATTTCTGATCCTATGGTACCAAAGGGTGCAACCCATGCACCTATATTGCACCGAGACTAACACTGTCTCCAAACGGACCAAAACAAGATTCGACATGACCCACGTCAACTAGGAGTTCCATTGGGTGCGTCCAAAACAATTTCTGAGCCTATGGTACATTTGGCGCAAAGCGTGCAACTATCTTGCATCAAGATTAGCACTGTCTTCGAACGGACCGAAATGAGCTTCCACTTGAGCCTTGTCACCTAGGATTACCATCGGATGCGACCAAAACGATTTAAGAGCCTATGGTACATTTGGCGCAAACCGTGCACCTATCGTGCACCAAAAGTAACACTGTCTCCAAATGGACCGAAACAAGATTCCACATGACCCACGTCACCTAGGAGTTCCATCGGGTGTGTCCAAAACATTTTCCAAGCCTATGGTATTCTCAGTGCAAACCGTGCACCTATCTTGCATCTAGATAAGCACTATCTCCAAACGGACCAAAATCAGCTTCCACTTGAGCCTCGTCACCTAGGAGTACCATCGGGTGCGTCCAGAATGATTTCTGAGCGTATGGTACGTTTGGCGCAAACCATGCACGTATCTTGCACCAATACTAACACAGTCTCCAAATGGACCGAAACGAGATTCCACATGACCCACGTCACCTAGGAGTTCCATCGGGTGTGTCCAAAATGTTTTTTGAGCCTATGGTATGCTCCATGCAAACCGTGCACCTATCTTGTATCTAGATAAGCACTATCTCTAAACGGACCAAAATGAGCTTCCACTTGAGCCTTGTCACCTAGGAGTACCATCGAGTGCGTCCAAAACAATTTCTGAGCCTATGGTACGTTTCGCGTCAACCATGTGCCTAACTTGCACCAATACTAACACTGTCTCCAAATGGACCGAAACGATATTCCACATCACCTACATCACCTAGGAGTTCCATCGGATGTGTCCAAAATGTTTTCCAAGCATATGGTATGTTCGGCGCAAACCATGCCCAAATCTTGCGCCAAGATTAGCACTATCTCCAAATGGACCAAAATGAGGTTCCACTTGAGCATCGTCACCTAGGAGTACCATTGGGTGCGTCCAAAACAATTTCCGAGCCTATGGTACCAAAGGGTGCAAACCGTGCACCTATCTTGCACCGACACTAACACTATCTCCAAATGGACCGAAACGAGATTCCACATGACCCACGTAAACTAGGCATTTAATCGGGTGCATCCAAAACGATTTCTGAGCCTATGGTACGTTCAGCGCAAAGCGTGCACCTATCTTGCATCAAGATTAGCACTATCTCCAAACGGACCAAAATGAGCTTCCACTCGAGCCTTGTCACCTAGGAGTACCATCGGGTGCATCCAAAATGATTTCTAAGCCTATGGTATATTCGGCACAAGGCGTGCACCTATCTTGCGTCAAGATTAGCACTATCTCCAAATGGATTGAGACAAGCCTCCACTTGAGCCTCGTCACCTAGGAGTACCATCGGGCGTCCAAAATAATTTCTGAGCCTATGGAACCAAAGGTTGCAAACTGTGCACCTATCTTGCACCGACACTAACACTATCTCCAAATGGACCAAAACGAGATTCAACATGACCCACGTCAAATAGGAGTTTCATCGGGTGCATCCAAACCAATTTCTGAGCCTATGGTACGTTCGGCGCAAAGTGTGCACCTATCTTGCTTCAAGATTAGCACTATCTCCAAATGGACTAAAATGAGCTTCCGCTCGAGCCTTTTCACCTAGGAGTACCATCGGGTGCGTCCAAAACGATTTCTAAGCCATAGTACATTCGGCACAAGCCGTGCACCTATCTTGCGTCAAGATTAGCATTATCTCCAAACGGATTCAGACGAGCTTCCACTTGAGACTAGTCACCTAGGAGTACCATCAGGGGCGTCCAAAACAATTTCTGAGCATTAAGTACCAAAGGGTGCAACCCATGCACCTATATTGCACCGACACTAACACTGTCTCCAAACGGACCGTGCACCTATCTTGCATCTAGATAAGCACTATCTCCAAACAGACCAAAATCAGCTTCCACTTGAGCCCCGTCACCTAGAAGTACCATACGTTGCGTCCAAAATGATTTCTGAGCGTATGGTACGTTTGGCGCAAACCGTGCACGTATCTTGCACCAATACTAACACTGTCTCCAAATGGGCCGAAACGAGATTCCACATGACCCACTTCACCTAGGAGTTCCATCCGGTGCGTCCAAAACGATTTCTGAGCCTATGGTACATTCGGCACAAACTGTGCACCTATCTTGCGTCAAGATTAGCACTATCTCCAAACGGATTGAGATGAGCTTCCACTTGAGCCTCATCACCTAGGTGTACCATAGGGGGCGTCCAAAACAATTTCTGAGCCTATGGAACCAAAGGGTGCAAACCGTGCACCTATCTTGCACCGACACTAACACTGTCTCCAAACGGACCGAAACAAGATTCCACATGACCCACGTCAACTAGGATTTCCATTGGGTGCGTAAAAAACAATTTCTGAGCCTATGGTACATTCGGCGCAAAGCCTGCAACTATCCTACGTCAAGATTAGCACTATCTCCGAATGGACCAAAATGAGCTTTCACTTGAGCCTTGTCACCTAGGAGTACCATCGGGTGCGTCCAAAACAATTTCTGAGCCTATGGAACATTCGACACAAACCGTGCACCTATCTTGCGTTAAGATTAGCACTATCTCTAAACGGATTGAGATGAGCTTCCACTTGAGCCTTGTCACCTAGGAGTACCATCAGGGGCGTCCAAAACAATTTTTGAGCCTATGGTACCAAAGGGTGCAAACCTATCTTGCAACGACACTAACACTGTCTCCAAATGGACCGAAACAAGATTCCACATAACCCACGTCAACTAGGAGTTCCATTGGGTGCCTCCAAAACAATTTCCGAGCCTATGGTATGTTCGTCGCAAACCGTGCACCTATCTTGCGTCAAGATAAGCTCTATCTCCAAATGGACCAAAATAAGCTTCCACTTGAGCCTCGTCACCTCGGAGTACCATCGGGTGCGTCCAAAATGATTTCTAAGCCTATGGTACGTTTGGCGCAAATTGTGCACGTATCTTGCACCAAAACTAACAGTCTCCAAATGGATTGAAACGAGCCACATGACCCACATCTCCTAGGACCTCCATCAGGTGTGTCTAAAACATTTCTCGAGCCTATGGTATGCTCAGTGCAAACCGTGCACCTATCTTGCATCTAGATAAGCACTATCTCCAAACAGACCAAAACGAGCTTCCACTTGAGCCTTGTCACCTACGAGTACCATCGGGGGCGTCCAAAATGATTTCTGAGCCTATGGTACATTTTGCGCAAACCGTGCGCCTAACTTGCACCAACACTAACACTATCTCCAAATGGACCGAAACGAGATTCCACATCACCGACGTCACCTAGGTGTTCCATCGAGTGTGTCCAAAACATTTTCTAAGCCTATGGTACGCTCAGCGCATACCATGCCCAAATCTTGCGTTAAGATTAGCACTATCTCCAAACGGACCAAAATGAGGTTCCACTTGAGCCTAGTCACCTAGGAGTACCATCGGGTGCGTCCAAAACAATTTCTGAGCCTATGGCACCAAAGGGTGCAAACCGTGCAAATATCTTGCACCGACACTAACACTATCTCCAAATGGATCGAAACGAGATTCCACATGATCCACGTCAACTAGGTGTTTCATCGGGTGCATCCAAAATGATTTCTGAGCCTATGGTATGTTCGGCGCAAAGCGTGCACCTATCTTGCGTCAAGATTAGCACTATCTCCAAATAGACCGAAATGAGCTTCCACTTGAGCCTTGTCGCCTAGGAGTACCATCGGGTGCGTCCAAAATGATTTCTGAGCCTATGGTACATTCAGCACAAACCGTGCACCTATCTTGTGTCGAGATTAGCACTATCTCCAAACGGATTGAGACGAGCTTCCACTTGAGCCTCGTCACCTAGGAGTACCATCGGGGGCATCCAAAACAATTTCTGAGCCTATCGAACCAAAGGTTGCAAACCGTGCATCTATCTTGCACCGACACTAACACTGTCTCCAAATGGACCGAAACAAGATTCCACATGACCCACGTCAACTAGGAGTTCCATTGGGTGCGTAAAAAACAATTTCCGAGCCTATGGTACCGTCGGCGCAAAGGGTGCAACTATCTTGCGTCAAGATTAGCACTATCTCCGAACAGACCGAAATGAGCTTCCAGTTGAGATGATGCGCACACGCCTATGCAACGCGTGTAGCAAGTTTTGTGGCCCGATCTTCTCATAGGATCCGCGAACTTGATAACTTGTCGCTGCGTGACCTGGTGAAGAGGCAGTGCACCGCGAGGCTGTCCACGAGAAGATCGGGCCACAACAACTTGCTACACGTGACCTGGTGTAGTTATCTTGCGTCGTCAAGTCTTATTTTCTTTTGTTCTTTCTTGAGTCAAGTTTCCAATAAAGTTCGTCCAATGTTGATGCTACGAGCACGAGTCGAGGACGACTCGTTTCGAAGGGGGAGAAAATGATGTGGACAAGGATAACTCAACCTCAACTATGATTCAACAGTTTGTTACAGCTATACCTGCAAAACTAGGCCACGTTTCTGCATCCTTATTCCATATCAACAGAAAGATATTGAAGTCTAGTTTCCAACGCAACAAATGTTGCATCTTTTGGACTTCCGAGCTAAGAGTTATGATCGTTTTAGTGGAAGGTGCATATGCAGCCCAGCACCTGCGCGAGAATTGAAGAGATTGCTTGAGTTCCCACTTCAGTTAGCCAAAAGTAAAGAGGACCTTTGGTATGGTGGTTAGCACCCAGATTAAGTGTCAACTTTTCGCATACTTTTTGTCATTGTATAAATACCCATGTAATCCTTCTATGTAAGAGTCTCTTTTGGTTAAAATACAGCCACCTTGTGTGTGTGTTTATCCTCTCATGGAGAGAATATTTGGAATCTTTGGTAAGGCATGAGTGCTTTGCCACATTCGTTCTTTTGACTCCTGAGGGGGTTGTAGAACACCGAACTTCGGTTCACCCAGTTCGTGCCTTCATGTCTATATGGCGTGATTGCGTGGACTGGTTTTGTCGGCGCATGGAAGGGTGGATGTCTCGGCAGTTCGTCGTGGGTGCAAGATCTCGTGGTGCGCTACCTCTCCATCTGGTCATGCAACGATAGTTATCAAGTTTACTTATACTCCACCATGAAGATTGGGCCATACAAGTTGCAGTCGTGTGTTCTCTACACGTTCACACATCATTTGGTATTCAGAGCCTTGGTTGTCATGGTGTGAGCTGATTATCCTTACAAGCTTCCTTCGCAGATTGGTATTCAATTCCTAGATAGTGTTGAGTCAAGTCAGAATGCTGATAGGGTGCCTTGAGAGATTTAAACATTGGTTTCCTCTCATTGCGTCGGGTCAATTCGATGGTTTGGTTCTCACTATATGGAGTTGTTCTCAGTTTGCGCTCGAGTTTGTAGTTATCTTGTGTCGTCAAGTCTTGTTTTCTTTTGTTCTTTCTTGAGTCAAGTTTCCAATAAAGTTCGTCCAATGTTGATGCTACGAGCACGAGTCGAGGACGACTCATTTCGAAGGGAGAGAGAATGATGTGGACAAGGATAACTCAACCTCAACTATGATTCAACAGTTTGTTACAGCTGTACCTGCAAAACTGGGCCACGTTTCTGCATCCTTATTTCATATCAGCAGAAAGATATTGAAGTCTAGTTTCCAACGCAACAAACGGTGCATCTTTTGGACTTCCGAGCTAAGAGTTATGATCGTTTTAATGGAAGGAGCACATGCAGCCCAGCACCTGCGCGAGAATTGAAGAGATTGCTTGAGTTCCCACTTCAGTTAGCCAAAAGTAAAGAGGACCTTTGGTATGGTGGTTAGCACCCAGATTAAGTGTCAACTTTTCGCATACTTTTCTTCATTGTATAAATACCCATGTAATCCTTCTATGTAAGAGTCTCTTTTGGTTAAAATACAGCCACCTTGTGTGTGTTTTTCTCCTCTCATGGAGAGAATATTTGGAATCTTTGGTAAGGCATGAGTGCTTTGCAACATTTGTTCTTTCGACTCCTGAGGGGGTTGTAGAACACCGAACTTTGGTCACCCAATTCGTGCCTTCATGTCTATATGGCGTGATTGCGTGGACTGGTTTTGTTGGCGCATGGAAGGGTGGATGTCTCGGCAGTTCGTCGCGGGTGCAAGATCTCGTGGTGCGCTACATCTCCATCAGGTCATGCAATGATAGTTATCAAGTTTACTTATGCTCCACCATGAAGATTGGACCATACAAGTTGCAGTCGGGTGTTCTCTACGCGTACACACATCATGAGCCTTGTCACCTAGGAGTACCATCGGGTGCGTCCAAAATGATTTCTGAGCCTATGGTACATTCGACACAAACCACGCACCTATCTTGCAACAAGATTAGCACTATCTCCAAACTGATTGAGACGAGCTTCCACTTGAGCCTCATCACCTAGGTGTACCATCAGGGGCGTCCAAAACAATTTCTAAGCCTATGGTACCAAAGGGTGCAAACCATGCACCTATCTTGCACCTACACTAACACTATCTCCAAATGGACCGAAACAAGATTCCACATGACCCACGTCAACTAGGAGTTCCATTGGGTGCGTCCAAAACAATTTTTGAGCCTATGGTTTGTTCATCTCAAACCATGCACCTATCTTGCGTCAAGATAAGCACTATCTCTAAACGGACCAAAATGAGCTTCCACTTGAGCCTCGTCACCTAGGAGTACCATCGGGTGCGTCCAAAACGATTTTGGAGCCTATGGTACGTTTCTCGCAAACCGTGCGCGTATCTTGCACCAAAACTAACACTGTCTACAAATGGATCGAAACGAGATTCCACATGACCCACATCTCCTAGGACTTCCATCGGGTGTGTCCAAAACATTTCCCGAGCCTATGGTATGCTCAGTGCAAACCGTGCACCTATCTTGCATCTAGATAAGCACTATCTCCAAACGGACCAAAATGAGCTTCCACTTGAGCCTTGTCACCTAGGAGTACCATTGGGTGCGTCTAAAATGATTTCTGAGCCTATGGTATGTTTCACGCAAACCATGCGCCTAACTTGCACCAATACTAACACTGTCTCCAAATGGACCGAAACAAGATTCCACATCACCTAGCAGTTCTATCAGGTGTGTCCAAAATGTTTCCAAGCCTATGGTACGTTAGGCATAAACCATGCACCAATCTTGCGTCAAGATTAGCACTATCTCCAAACAGACCAAAATGAGGTTCCACTTGAGCCTCGTCACCTAGGAGTACCATCGGGTGCGTCCAAAACAGTTCCTGAGCCTATAGTACCAAAGGGTGCAAACCGTGCACCTATCTTGCACCGACACTAACACTATCTCGAAATGGACCGAAACGAGATTCCACATGACCCACGTCAACTAGGCGTTTCACTGGGTGCGTCCAAAACAATTTCTGAGCCTATGGTATGCTCAGTGCAAACCGTGCACCTATCTTGCGTCAAGATAAGCACTATCTCCAAACGGACCAAAATGAGCTTCCACTTGATCCTTGTCACCTAGGAGTACCATCAGGTGCGTCCAAAATGATTTCTGAGCCTATGGTACATTCGGCACAAACCGTGCACCTATCTAGCATCAGGATTAGCACTATCTCCAAACGGATTGAGATGAGCTTCCACTTGTGCCTCGTCACCTAAGAGTTCCATCGGGGTCATCTAAAGCAACTTCTGAGCCTATGGTACCAAATGGTGCAAACCATGCGCCTAACTTGCATCAATACTAACACTGTCTCCAAATGGACCGAAATGAGATTCCACATCACCTACATCACCTAGGAGTTCCATCGGGTGTGTCCAAAATGTTTTCCAAGCATATGGTACGTTCAGCACAAACCATGCCCAAATCTTGCGTCAAGATTAGCACTATCTCCAAACGGACCAAAATAAGGTTCCACTTGAGCCTCGTCATCTAGGAGTACCATCGGGTGCGTCCAAAACAATTTCTGAGCCTATGGTACCAAAGGGTGTAAACCGTGCACCTATCTTGCACCGACACTAACACTATCTCCAAATGGACCCAAACGAGATTCCACATGACCCACATCAACTAGGAGTTTCATCGGGTGCATCCAAAATGATTTCTGAGCCTATGGTATGCTCAGTGCAAACCGTGCACCTATCTTGCGTCAAGATAAGCACTATCTCCAAACTGACCAAAATGAGCTTCCACTTGAGCCTTGTCACCTAGGAGTACCATCGGGTGCGTCCAAAATAATTTCTGAGCCTATGGTACGTTTCGCGCAATCCGTGCGCCTAACTTGCATCAATACTAACACTGTCTCCAAATGGACCGAAACGAGATTCCACATCACCTACATCACCTAGGAGTTCCATCGGGTGTGTCCAAAATGTTTTCCAAGCATATGGTACGTTCGGCGCAAACCATGCCCAAGTCTTGCGTCAAGATTAGCACTATCTCCAAATGGATTAAGACGAGCCTCCACTTGAGCCTCGTCACCTAGGAGTACCATCGGGGGCATCGAAAATAATTTCTGAGCCTATGGTACCAAAGGTTGCAAACAGTGCACCTATCTTGCACCGACACTAACACTATCTCCAAATGGACCGAAACGAGATTCCACATGACCCACGTCAACTAGGAGTTTCATCGGGTGCATCCAAACCGATTTCTGAGCCTATGGTACGTTCGGTGCAAAGCGTGCACCTATCTTGAGTCAAGATTAGCACTATCTCCAAACGGACCAAAATGAGCTTCCACTCGAGCCTTTTCACCTAGGAGTACCATCGGGTGCGTCCAAAATGATTTCTAAGCCTATGGTACATTTGGCACAAGCCGTGCAACTATCTTGCGTCAAGATTAGCATTATCTCCAGATGGATTGAGACGAGCTTCCACTTGAGACTCGTCACTTAGGAGTACCATAGGGGGTGTCCAAAACAATTTCTGATCCTATGGTACCAAAGGGTGCAACCCATGCACCTATATTGCACCGACACTAACACTGTCTCCAAATGGACCAAAACAAGATTCGACATGACCCACGTCAACTAGGAGTTCCATTGGGTGCTTCCAAAACAATTTCCGAGCCTATGGTACGTTCAGTGCAAAGCGTGCAACTGTCTTGCGTCAAGATTAGCACTGTCTCTGAACATACCGAAATAAGCTTCCACTTGAGCCTTGTCACCTAGGAGTACCATCGGATGCGTCCAAAATGATTTCTAAGACTATGGTACGTTTGGCTCAAATCGTGCACCTATCTTGCACCAATAGTAACACTGTCTCCAAATGGACCGAAACGAGATTCCACATGACCCACGTCACCTAGGAGTACCATCGGGTGCGTCCAAAACATTTTCTAAGCCTATGGTATTCTCAGTGCAAACCGTGAACCTATCTTGCTTCTAGATAAGCACTATCTCCAAATGAACCAAAATGAGCTTCCACTTGAGCCTCGTCACCAAGGAGTACCATCGGGTGTGTCCAAAATGATTTCTGAGCGTATGGTACGTTTGGCGCAAACCGTGCATGTATCTTGCACCAATACTAACACCGTCTCCAAATGGACCGAAACAAGATTCCACATGACCCACGTCACCTAGGAGTTCCATCGGGTATGTCCAAAATGTTTTCCGAGCCCATGGTATGCTCCATGCAAACCGTGCACCTATCTTGTATCTAGATAAGCACTATCTCTAAATGGACCAAAATGAGCTTCCACTTGAGCCTTGTCACCTAGGAGTAACATCGGGTGCGTCTAAAACGATTTCTGAGTATATGATATGTTTCGCGCAAAGCATGCGCCTAACTTGCACCAATACTAACACTGTCTCGAAATGGACCGAAATGAGATTCCACATCACCTACGTCACCTAGGAGTTCTATCAGGTGTCTCCAAAACGTTTTCCAAGCATATTGTATGTTCGGCGTAAACCATGCACCAATCTTGCGTCAAGATTAGCACTATCTCCAAACAGACCAAAATGAGGTTCCACTTGAGCCTCATCACCTAGGAGTACCATCGGGTGCGTCCAAAACAGTTTCTGAGCCTATGGTACCAAAGGGTGCAAACCGTGCACCTATCTTGCACCGACACTAACACTATCTCGAAATGGACCAAAACGAGATTCCACGTGACCCACGTCAACTAGGCGTTTCATTGGGTGCATCCAAAACGATTTCTGAGCCTATGGTACGTTCGGCGCAAAGCGTGCAGCTATCTTGCGTCAACATTAGCACTATCTCCAACCGGACCGAAATGAGCTTCCACTCGAGCCTTGTCACCTAGGAGTACCATCGGGTGCGTCCAAAACGATTTCTAAGCCTATGATACATTCGGCACAAGCCGTGCACCTATCTTGCATCAAGATTAGCACTATCTGCAAACAGATTGAGATGTGCTTCCACTTGAGACTCGTCACCTAGGAGTACCATTGGGGGCGTCTAAAACAATTTATGAGCCTATGGTACCAAAGGGTGCAACTTGTGCACCTATCTTGCACCGACATTAACACTGTCTCCAAACGGACCAAAACAAGATTCCACATGACCCACATCAACTAGGAGTTCCATTGGGTGCGTCCAAAACAATTTCTGAGCCTATGGTACGTTCGGCGCAAAGCGTGCAACTATCTTGCATCAAGATTAGCACTGTCTCCGAACGGACCGAAATGAGCTTCCACTTGAGCCTTGTCACCTAGGATTACCATCGGATGCGACCAAAACGATTTAAGAGCCTATGGTACATTTGGCGCAAACCGTGCACCTATCTTGCACCAAAAGTAACACTGTCTCCAAATGGACCGAAACAAGATTCCACATGACCCACGTCACCTAGGAGTTCCATCAAGTGTGTCCAAAATGTTTTCCAAGCCTATGGTATTCTCAGTGCAAACCGTGCACCTATCTTGCATCTAGATAAGCACTATCTCCAAACGGACCAAAATCAGCTTCCACTTGAGCCTCATCACCTAGGAGTACCATCGGGTGCGTCCAAAATGATTTCTGAGCGTATGGTACGTTTGGCGCAAACCATGCACGTATCTTGCACCAATACTAACACAGTCTCCAAATGGACCGAAATGAGATTCCACATGACCCACGTCACTTAGGAGTTCCATCGGGTGTGTCCAAAATGTTTTCTAAGCCTATGGTATGCTCCATGCAAACCGTGCACCTATCCTGTATCTAGATAAGCACTATCTCCAAACGGACCGAAATGAGCTTCCACTCGAGCCTTGTCACCTAGGAGTACCATCGGGTGCGTCCAAAACGATTTCTAGGCCTATAATACATTCGGCACAAGCCGTGCACCTATCTTGCATCAAGATTAGCACTATCTCCAAACAGATTGAGATGAGCTTCCACTTGAGACTCGTCACCTAGGAGTACCATCGGGGGCGTCTAAAACAATTTATGAGCCTATGGTACCAAAGGGTGCAACTCGTGCACCTATCTTGCACTGACATTAACACTGTCTCCAAATGGACCAAAACAAGATTCCACATGACCCACATCAACTAGGAGTTCCATTGGGTGCGTCCAAAACAATTTCTGAGCCTATGGTACGTTCAGCGCAAAGCGTGCAACTATCTTGCATCAAGATTAGCACTGTCTCCGAACGGACCGAAATGAGCTTCCACTTGAGCCTTGTCACCTAGGATTACCATCGGATGCGACCAAAACGATTTAAGAGCCTATGGTACATTTGGCGCAAACCGTGCACCTATCTTGCACCAAAAGTAACACTGTCTCCAAATGGACCGAAACAAGATTCCACATGACCCACGTCACCTAGGAGTTCCATCGCGTGTGTCCAAAACGTTTTCCAAGCCTATGGTATTCTTAGTGCAAACCGTGCACCTATCTTGCATCTAGATAAGCACTATCTCCAAACGGACCAAAATCAGCTTCCACTTGAGCCTCGTCACCTAGGAGTACCATCGGGTGCGTCCAAAATGATTTCTGAGCATATGGTACGTTTGGTGCAAACCATGCACGTATCTTGCACCAATACTAACATAGTCTCCAAATGGACCGAAACGAGATTCCACATGACCCACGTCACCTAGGAGTTCCATCGGGTGTGTCCAAAATGTTTTCTGAGCCTATGGTATGCTCCATGCAAACCGTGCACCTATCTTGTATCTAGATAAGCACTATCTCTAAACGGACCAAAATGAGCTTCCACTTGAGCCTTGTCACCTAGGAGTACCATCAGGTGCGTCCAAAACAATTTCTGAGCCTATGGTACGTTTCGCGTCAACCGTGTGCCTAACTTGCACCAATACTAACACTGTCTCCAAATGGACCGAAACGATATTCCACATCACCTACATCACCTAGGAGTTCCATCGGATGTGTCCAAAATGTTTTCCAAGCATATGGTATGTTCGGCGCAAACCATGCCCAAATCTTGCGCCAAGATTAGCACTATCTCCAAACAGACCAAAATGAGGTTCCACTTGAGCATCGTCACCTAGGAGTACCATCGGGTGCGTCCAAAACAATTTCCGAGCCTATG
This sequence comes from Miscanthus floridulus, assembly GCF_019320115.1. NCBI lineage: Eukaryota > Viridiplantae > Streptophyta > Magnoliopsida > Poales > Poaceae > Miscanthus > Miscanthus floridulus. Next base: position 26,617 of record NW_027097874.1, on the reverse strand, counting down.
GTACCAAAGGGTGCAAACCGTGCACCTATCTTGCACCGACACAAACACTATCTCCAAATGGACCGAAACGAGATTCCACATGACCCACGTAAACTAGGCATTTAATCGGGTGCATCCAAAACAATTTCTGAGCCTATGGTACGTTCAGCGCAAAGCGTGCACCTATCTTGCATCAAGATTAGCACTATCTCCAAACGGACCGAAATGAGCTTCCACTCGAGCCTTGTCACCTAGGAGTACCATCGGGTGCATCCAAAATGATTTCTAAGCCTATGGTATATTCGGCACAAGGCGTACACCTATCTTGCGTCAAGATTAGCACTATCTCCAAACGGATTGAGACAAGCCTCCACTTGAGCCTCGTCACCTAGGAGTACCATCGGGCGTCCAAAATAATTTCTGAGCCTATGGAACCAAAGGTTGCAAACTGTGCACCTATCTTGCACCGACACTAACACTATCTCCAAATGGACCAAAACGAGATTCCACATGACCCACGTCAAACAGGAGTTTCATCGGGTGCATCCAAACCGATTTCTGAGCCTATGGTACGTTCGGCGCAAAGTGTGCACCTATCTTGCTTCAAGATTAGCACTATCTCCAAATGGACCTCGAGCCTTTTCACCTAGGAGTACCAACGGGTGCGTCCAAAACGATTTCTAAGCCATAGTACATTCGGCACAAGCCATGCACCTATCTTGCGTCAAGATTAGCATTATCTCCAAACGGATTCAGACGAGCTTCCACTTGAGACTAGTCACCTAGGAGGACCATCGGGGGCGTCCAAAACAATTTCTGAGCATTTAGTACCAAAGGGTGCAACCCATGCACCTATATTGCACCGACACTAACACTGTCTCCAAACGGACCGTGCACCTATCTTGCATCTAGATAAGCACTATCTCCAAACAGACCAAAATCAGCTTCCACTTGAGCCTCGTCACCTAGAAGTACCATACGTTGCGTCCAAAATGATTTCTGAGCGTATGGTAAGTTTGGCGCAAACCGTGCGCGTATCTTGCACCAATACTAACACTGTATCCAAATGGACCGAAACGAGATTCCACATGACCCACTTCACCTAGGAGTTCCATCGGGTGTGTCCAAAATGATTTCTAAGCCTATGGTACATTCGGCACAAGCCGTGCACCTATCTTGTGTTAAGATTAGCACTATCTCCAAATGGATTGAGACGAGCTTCCACTTGAGACTCGTCACCTAGGAGTACCATAGGGGGCGTCCAAAACAATTTCTGAGCATTTGGTACCAAAGGGTGCAACCCATGCTATATTGCACCAACACTAACACTGTCTCCACACGGACCGTGCACCTATCTTGCATCTAGATAAGCACTATCTCCAAATGGACCAAAATGAGCTTCCACTTGAGCCTCATCACCAAGGAGTACCATCAGGTGTGTCCAAAATGATTTCTGAGCGTATGGTACGTTTGGCGCAAACCGTGCGCGTATCTTGCACCAATACTAACACCGTCTCCAAATGGACCGAAACAAGATTCCACATGACCCACGTCACCTAGGAGTTCCATCGGGTGTGTCCAAAATGTTTTCTGAGCCTATGGTACGCTCAGAGCAAACCATGCACCTATCTTGCATCTAGATAAGCACTATCTCCAAATGGAACAAAATGAGCTTCCACTTGAGCCTTGTCACCTAGGAGTACCATCGAGTGCGTCTAAAACGATTTCTGAGCCTATGGTATGTTTCGCGCAAACCATGCGCCTAACTTGCACCAATACTAACACTGTCTCCAAATGGACCGAAACGAGATTCCACATCACCTAGCAGTTCTATCGGGTGTGTCCAAAACATTTTCCAAGCCTATGGTACGTTCGGCGCAAACCATGCACCAATCTTGGGTCAAGATTAGCACTATCTCCAAATGGACCAAAATGAGGTTCCACTTGAGCCTCGTCACCTAGGAGTACCATCGGGTGCGTCCAAAACAGTTTCTGAGCCTATGGTACCAAAGGGTGCAAACCGTGCACCTATCTTGCACCGACACTCACACTATCTCCAAATGGACCGAAATGAGATTCCACATGACCCACGTCAACTAGGAGTTTCATCACGTGCATCCAAACTGATTTCTGAGCCTATGGTACGTTCGGCGCAAAGCGTGCACCTATCTTGAGTCAAGATTAGCACTATCTCCAAACGGACCGAAATGAGCTTCCACTCAAGCCTTTTCACCTAGGAGTACCATCGGGTGCGTCCAAAATGATTTCTAAGCCTATGGTATTCTTAGTGCAAACCGTGCACCTATCTTGCACCTAGATAAGCACTATCTCCAAACGGACCAAATTGAGCTTCCACTTGAGCCTCGTCACCAAGGAGTACCATCGGTTGTGTCCAAAATGATTTATGAGCGTATGGTACGTTTAGCGCAAACCATGCGCGTATCTTGCACCAATACTAACACTGTCTCCAAATGGACTAAAATGAGATTCCACATGACCCACGTCACCTAGGAGTTCCATCGGGTGTGTCCAAAATGTTTTCTGAGCCCATGGTATGCTCAGTGCAAACCGTGCACCTATCTTGCATCAAGAAAAGCACTATCTCCGAACGGACCAAAATGAGCTTCCACTTGTGCCTTGTCACCTAGGAGTATCATCGGGTGCGTCTAAAATGATTTCTGAGCCTATGGTATGTTTCACGCAAACCATGCGCCTAACTTGCACCAATACTAACACTGTCTCCTAATGGACCAAAATGAGATTCCACATCACCTACGTCACCTAGGAGTTCTATCGGGAGTGTCCAAAATGTTTTCCAAGCCTATGGTACATTCGGCGTAATCCATGCACCAATCTTGCGTCAAGATTAGCACTATCTCCAAATGGACCAAAATGAGGTTCCACTTGAGCCTCGTCACCTAGGAGTACCATTGGGTGCGTCCAAAACAGTTCCTGAGCCTATGGTACCAAAGGGTGCAAACCGTGCACCTATCTTGCACCGACACTAACACTATCTCCAAATGGACCGAAACAAGATTCCACATGACCCACGTCAACTAGGCGTTTCATCGGGTGCATCCAAAATGATTTCTGAGCCTATGGCACGTTCGGTGCAAAAGCGTGCACCTATCTTGCCTCAAGATTAGCACTATCTCCAAACGGACTGAAATGAGCTTCCACTCGAGCCTTGTCACCTATGGCACCAAAGGGTGCAAACCATGCAAATATCTTGCACCGACACTAACACTATCTCCAAATGGACCAAAATGAGATTCCACATGACCCACGTCAACTAGGTGTTTCATCGGGTGCATCTAAAACGATTTCTGAGCCTATGGTACGTTCGGCGCAAAGCGTGCACCTATCTTGCGTCAAGATTAGCACTATCTCCAAACAGACCGAAATGAGCTTCCACTTGAGCCTTGTTGCCTAGGAGTACCATCGGGTGCGTCCAAAACGATTTTTGAGCCTATGGTACATTCGGCACAAACCGTGCACGTATCTTGCGTCAAGATTAGCATTATCTCCAAACGGATTGAGACGAGCTTCCACTTGAGCCTCGTCACCTAGGAGTACCATCGGGGGCGTCCAAAATAATTTCTGAGCCTACGGAACCAAAGGGTGCAAACTATGCACCTATCTTGCACCGACACTACTACTATGTCCAAATGGACCGAAACAAGATTCCACATTACCCACATCAACTAGGTGTTTCATCGGGTGCATCCAAAACGATTTCTGAGCCTATGGTACGTTCGGCGCAAAGCGTGCACCTATCTTGCGTCAAGATTACCACTATCTCCAAATGGACCGAAATGAGCTTCCACTTGAGCCTTGTTGCCTAGGAGTACCATCGGGTGCGTCCAAAATGATTTCTGAGCCTATGGTACATTCGGCACAAACTGTGCACCTATCTTGCATCAAGATTAGCACTATCTCCAAACGGATTGAGACGAGCTTCCACTTGAGCCTCATCACCTAGGTGTACCATCGGGGGCGTCCAAAACAATTTCTGAGCCTATGGAACCAAAGGGTGCAAACCGTGCACCTATCTTGCACCGACACTAACACTGTCTCCAAACGGACCGAAACAAGATTCCACATGACCCACGTCAACTAGGATTTCCATTGGGTGCGTAAAAAACAATTTCTGAGCCTATGGTACGTTCGGCGCAAAGCCTGCAACTATCCTACGTCAAGATTAGCACTATCTCCGAATGGACCAAAATGAGCTTTCACTTGAGCCTTTTCACCTAGGAGTACCATCGGGTGCGTCCAAAACAATTTCTGAGCCTATGGAACATTCGACACAAACCGTGCACCTATCTTGCGTCAAGATTAGCACTATCTCTAAACGGATTGAGATGAGCTTCCACTTGAGCCTCGTCACCTAGGAGTACCATCGGGGGCGTCCAAAACAATTTCTGAGCCTATGGTACCAAAGGGTGCAAACCATGCACCTATCTTGCGCCGACACTAACACTGTCTCCAAATGGACCGAAACAAGATTCCACATAACCCACATCAACTAGGAGTTCCGTTGGGTGCCTCCAAAACAATTTCCGAGCCTATGGTATGTTCGTCGCAAACCATACACCTATCTTGCGTCAAGATAAGCTCTATCTCCAAATGGACCAAAATAAGCTTCCACTTGAGCCTCGTCACCTCGGAGTACCATCGGGTGCATCCTAAATGATTTCTGAGCCTATGGTACGTTTGGCGCAAACTGTGCACGTATCTTGCACCAAAACTAACAGTCTCCAAATGGATCGAAACGAGCCACATGACCCACATCTCCTAGGACTTCCATTAGGTGTGTCTAAAACATTTCCTGAGCCTATGGTATGCTCAGTGCAAACCGTGCACCTATCTTGCATCTAGATAAGCACTATCTCCAAACAGACCAAAACGAGCTTCCACTTGAGCCTTGTCACCTACGAGTACCATCAGGGGCGTCCAAAATGATTTCTGAGCCTATGGTACGTTTCGCGCAAACCGTGCGCCTAACTTGCACCAACACTAACACTATCTCCAAATGGACCGAAACGAGATTCCACATCACCGACGTCACCTAGGTGTTCCATCGAGTGTGTCCAAAACATTTTCCAAGCCTATGGTACGCTCAACGCATACCATGCCCAAATCTTGCGTTAAGATTAGCACTATCTCCAAACGGACCAAAATGAGGTTCCACTTGAGCCTAGTCACCTAGGAGTACCATCGGGTGCGTCCAAAACAATTTCTGAGCCCATGGCACCAAAGGGTGCAAACCGTGCAAATATCTTGCACCGACACTAAAACTATCTCCAAATGGACCGAAACGAGATTCCACATGACCCACGTCAACTAGGTGTTTCATTGGGTGCATCCAAAATGATTTCTGAGCCTATGGTATGTTCGGCGCAAAGCGTGCACCTATCTTGCGTCAAGATTAGCACTATCTCCTAATAGACCGAAATGAGCTTCCACTTGAGCCTTGTCGCCTAGGAGTACCATCGGGTGCGTCCAAAACGATTTCTGAGCCTATGGTACATTCAGCACAAACCGTGCACCTATCTTGTGTCGAGATTAGCACTATCTCCAAACGGATTGAGACGAGCTTCCACTTGAGCCTCGTCACCTAGGAGTACCATCGGGGGCATCCAAAACAATTTCTGAGCCTATGGAACCAAAGGTTGCAAACCGTGCACCTATCTTGCACCGACACTAACACTGTCTCCAAACGGACCGAAACAAGATTCCACATGACCCACGTCAACTAGGAGTTCCATTGGGTGCGTAAAAAACAATTTCCGAGCCTATGGTACCATTAGCACTATCTCCGAACGGACCGAAATGAGCTTCCAGTTGAGATGATGCGCACACGCCTATGCAACGCATGTAGCAAGTTTTGTGGCCCGATCTTCTCGTAGGATCTGCGAACTTGATAACTTGTCGCTGCGTGACCTGGTGAAGAGGCAGTGCACCACGAGGCTGTCCACGAGAAGATCGGGCCACAACAACTTGCTACATGTGACCTGGTGTAGTTATCTTGCGTCGTCAAGTCTTGTTTTCTTTTGTTCTTTCTTGAGTCAAGTTTCCAATAAAGTTCGTCCAATGTTGATGCTACGAGCACGAGTCGAGGACGACTCGTTTCGAAGGGGGAGAAAATGATGTGGACAAGGATAACTCAACCTCAACTATGATTCAACAGTTTGTTATAGCTATACCTGCAAAACTAGGCCACGTTTCTGCATCCTTATTCCATATCAACAGAAACATATTGAAGTCTAGTTTCCAACGCAACAAACGTTGCATCTTTTGGACTTCCGAGCTAAGAGTTATGATCGTTTTAGTGGAAGGTGCATATGCAGCCCAGCACCTGCGCGAGAATTGAAGAGATTGCTTGAGTTCCCACTTTAGTTAGCCAAAAGTAAAGAGGACCTTTGGTATGGTGGTTAGCACCCAGATTAAGTGTCAACTTTTCGCATACTTTTTGTCATTGTATAAATACCCATGTAATCCTTCTATGTAAGAGTCTCTTTTGGTTAAAATATAGCCACCTTGTGTGTGTGTTTCTCCTCTCATGGAGAGAATATTTGGAATCTTTGGTAAGGCATGAGTGCTTTGCAACATTCGTTCTTTCAACTCCTGAGGGGGTTGTAGAACACCGAACTTCGGTTCACCCAGTTCGTGCCTTCATGTCTATATGGCGTGATTGCGTGGACTGGTTTTGTCGGCGCATGGCAGGGTGGATGTCTCGGCAGTTCGTCGTGGGTGCAAGATCTCATGGTGCGCTACCTCTCCATCAGGTCATGCAACGATAGTTATCAAGTTTACTTATGCTCCACCATGAAGATTGGGCCATACAAGTTGCAGTCGTGTGTTCTCTACACGTTCACACATCATTTGGTATTTAGAGCCTTGGTTGTCATGGTGTGAGCTGATTATCCTTACAAGCTTCCTTCGCAGATTGGTATTCAATTCCTAGATAGTGTTGAGTCAAGTCAGAATGCTAATAGGGTGCCTTGAGAGATTTAAACATTGGTTTCCTCTCATTGCGTCGGGTCAATTCGATGGTTTGGTTCTCACTATATGGAGTTGTTCTCAGTTTGCGCTCGAGTTTGTAGTTATCTTGCGTCGTCAAGTCTTGTTTTCTTTTGTTCTTTCTTGAGTCAAGTTTCCAATAAAGTTCGTCCAATGTTGATGCTACGAGCACGAGTCGAGGACGACTCGTTTCGAAGGGAGAGAGAATGGTGTGGACAAGGATAACTCAACCTCAACTATGATTCAATAGTTTGTTACAGCTGTACCTGCAAAACTGGGCCACGTTTCTGCATCCTTATTTCATATCAGCAGAAAGATATTGAAGTCTAGTTTCCAACGCAACAAACGGTGCATCTTTTGGACTTCCGAGCTAAGAGTTATGATCGGTTTAGTGGAAGGTGCACATGCAGCCCAGCACCTGCGCGAGAATTGAAGAGATTGCTTGAGTTCCCACTTCAGTTAGCCAAAAGTAAAGAGGACCTTTGGTATGGTGGTTAGCACCCAGATTAAGTGTCAACTTTTCGCTTACTTTTCTTCATTGTATAAATACCCATGTAATCCTTCTATGTAAGAGTCTCTTTTGGTTAAAATACAGCCACCTTGTGTGTGTTTTTCTCCTCTCATGGAGAGAATATTTGGAATCTTTGGTAAGGCATGAGTGCTTTGCAACATTCGTTCTTTCGACTCCTGAGGGGGTTGTAGAACACCGAACTTTGGTCACCCAATTCGTGCCTTCATGTCTATATGGCGTGATTGCATGGACTGGTTTTGTCGGCGCATGGAAGGGTGGATGTCTCGGCAGTTCGTCGCGGGTGCAAGATCTTGTGGTGCGCTACATCTCCATCAGGTCATGCAACGATAGTTATCAAGTTTACTTATGCTCCACCATGAAGATTGGACCATACAATTTGCAGTCGTGTGTTCTCTACGCGTACACACATCATGAGCCTTGTCACCTAGGAGTACCATCGGGTGCGTCCAAAATGATTTCTGAGCCTATGGTACATTCGACACAAACCGCGCACCTATCTTGCAACAAGATTAGCACTATCTCCAAACTGATTGAGACGAGCTTCCACTTGAGCCTCGTCACCTATGTGTACCATCGGGGGCGTCCAAAACAATTTCTAAGCCTATGGTACCAAAGGGTGCAAACCATGCACCTATCTTGCACCGACACTAACACTATCTCCAAATGGACCAAAACAAGATTCCACATGACCCACGTCAACTAGGAGTTCCATTGGGTGCGTCCAAAACAATTTCTGAGCCTATGGTTTGTTCATCTCAAACCATGCACCTATCTTGCGTCAAGATAAGCACTATCTCCAAACGGACCAAAATGAGCTTCCACTTGAGCATCGTCACCTAGGAGTATCATCGGGTGCGTCCAAAATGATTTCTAAGCCTATGGTACGTTTGGCGCAAACTGTGCGCGTATCTTGCACAAAAACTAACATCGTCTCCAAATGGATCGAAACGAGCCACATGACCCACATCTCCTAGGGCTTCCATCGGGTGTGTCTAAAACATTTCCCGAGCCTATAGTATGCTCAATGCAAACCGTGCACCTATCTTGCATATAGATAAGCACTATCTTCAAACAGACCAAAATGAGCTTCCACTTGAGCCTTGTCACCTAGGAGTACCATCGGGTGCGTCCAAAACGATTTATGAGCCTATGGTACGTTTCGGACAAACCGTGCGCCTAACTTGCTCCAATACAAACACTGTCTCCAAATGGACCGAAACAAGATTCCACATCACCTACGTCACCTAGGAGTTCCATCGAGTGTGTCCAAAACGTTTTCCAAGCCTATGGTACGCTCGGCGCAAACCATGCCCAAATCTTGCGTCAAGATTAACACTATGTCCAAACGGACCAAAATGTGGTTCCACTTGAGCCTCGTCACCTAGGAGAACCATCGGGTACGTCCAAAACAATTTCTGAGCCAATGGTTCCAAAGGGTGCAAACCGTGCAAATATGGTGCACCGACACTAACACTATCTCAGAATGGACCGAAACAAGATTCCACATGACTCACGTCAACTAGGAGTTTCATCAGGTGCGTCCGAAATGATTTCTGAGCCTATGGTATGTTCGGCGCAAAGCGTGCACCAATCTTGCGTCAAGATTAGCACTATCTCTAAATAGACCAAAATGAGCTTCCACTTGAGCCTTGTCGCCTAGGAGTACCATCGGGTGCGTCCAAAACGATTTCTGAGCCTATGGTACATTCGGCACAAACCGTGCACCTATCTTGCATCAAGATTAGCACTATCTCCAAACGGATTGAGGCGAGCTTCCACTTGTGCCTCATCACCTTGGAGTACCATCGGGGGCATCCAAAATAATTTCTGAGCCTATGGAACCAAAGGGTGCAAGCCATGCACCTATCTTGCACCGACACTAACACAGTCTCCAAACAGACCGAAACAAGATTCCACCAGTCCCACGTCAACTAGGAGTTCCATTGAGTGCGTAAAAAACATTTTCCGAGCCTATGGTATGTTTGGCGCAAAGCGTGCAACTATCTTGCGTCAAGATTAGCACTATCTCTGAACGGACCCAAATGAGCTTCCACTTGAGCCTTGTGACCTAGGAGTACCATCGGGTGCGTCCAAAACGATTTCTGAGCCTAGGGTACATTCGACACAAACCGTGCACCTATCTTGCGTCAAGATTAGCACTATCTCCAAACGGATTGAGATGAGCTTCCACTTGAGCCTCATCACATAGGAGTACCATCGGGGTCGTCCAAAACAATTTCTGAGCCTATGGTACCAAAGGGTGCAAACCATGCACCTATCTTGCACTGACACTAACACTGTCTCCAAATGGACTGAAACAAGATTCCACATGACCCACGTCAACTAGGAGTTCCATTGGGTGCGTCAAAAACAATTTCTGAGCCTATGCTATGTTCGTTGCAAACCGTGCACATATCTTGCGTCAAGATAAGCACTATTTCCAAACGGACCAAAATGAGCTTCCACTTGAGCCATGTCACCTAGGAGTACCATCGGGTGCATCCAAAATGATTTCTGAGCCTATGGTACATTTGGCGCAAACTGTGCGCGTATCTTGCACTAAAACAAACACTGTCTCCAATTGGATCGAAACGAGCCACATGACCCACATCTCCAAGGACTTCCATCGGGTGTGTCTAAAACATTTCCCGAGCCTATGGTATGCTCAGTGCAAACCGTGCACCTGTCTTGCATCTAGATAAGCACTATCTCCAAACAGACCAAAATGAGCTTCCACTTGAGCCTTGTCACCTAGGAGTACCATCGGGTGCGTCCAAAACGATTTCTGAGCCTATGGTATGTTTCGCACAAACCGTGCCCCTAACTTGCTCCAATACTAACACTGTCTCCAAATGGACCGAAATGAGATTCCACATCACCTACGTCACCTAGGAGTTCCATCGAGTGTGTCCAAAATGTTTTCCAAACCTATGGTACGCTCGGCGCAAACCATGCCCAAATCTTGCGTCAAGATTAACACTATCTCCAAACGGACCAAAATGTGGTTGCACTGGAGCCTCGTCACCTAGGAGAACCATCGGGTGCGTCCAAAATGATTTCTGAGCCTATGGTACATTTGGCACAAACCGTGCACCTATCTTGCACTAATACTAACACTATATCCAAACGGACCGAAATGAGCTTCCACTTGAGCCTTGTCACGTAGGAGTACCATCAGATGTGTCCAAAATGATTTATGAGCCTATGGTACATTTGGCGCAAACCGTGCACCTATCTTTTGTCAAGAGTAGCACTATCTCCAAAAGAATTTAGACGAGCTTCCACATGAGCCTCGTCACCTACGAGTACCATCGGGGCGTCCAAAACAATTTCTGAGCCTATGGTACCAAAGGGGGCAAACCATGCCCCTATCTTGCACCGACACTAACACTATCTCCAAACAGACCGAAACTAGATTCCACATGACCCACGTCAACTAGGAGCGGGTGCGTCCAAAACGATTTCTGAGCCTATGGTACGTTCGGTGCAAAGCGTGCACCAATCTTGCGTCAAGATTAGCACTATCTCCGAACAGACCGAAATGAGCTTCCACTTGAACCTTATCACCTAGGAGTACCATCGGGTGCGTCCAAAATGATTTTTGAGCCTATGGAACGTTTGGCGCAAAATGTGCGCATATCTGGCACCTATACTAACACTATCTCCAAATGGACCGAAATGAGATTCCACATGACCCACATCTCCTAGCAATTCCATCGGGTGTGTCCAAAATGTTTTCCGAGCCTATGGTATGCTCAGTGCAAACCGTGCACCTATCTTGCATCAAGATAAGCACTATCTCCAAATCGACCAAAATGAGCTTCCACTTGAGCCTTGTCACCTAGGAGTACCATCGGGGGCGTCCAAAACAATTTCTGAGCCTATGGTACGTTTCGTGCAAACCGTGCACCTAACTTGCACCAATACTAACACTGTCTCCAAATGGACCCAAACGAGATTCCACATCACCTACGTCACCTAGGAGTTCCATCGAGTGTGTCCAAAACAATTTCTGAGCCTATGGCACCAAAGGGTGCAAACCATGCAAATATCTTGCGCCGACACTAACACTATCTCCAAATGGACCAAAACGAGATTCCACATGACCCACGTCAACTAGGAGTACCATCGGGTGCGTCCAAAACGATTTCTGAGCCTATGGTACATTCGGCACAAACCGTGCACCTATCTTGCGTCAAGATTAGCACTATCTCCAAATGGATTGAGACGAGCTTCCACTTGAGCCTCGTCACCTAGGAGTACCATCGGGGGCATCCAAAACAATTTCTGAGCCTATGGAACCAAAGGGTGCAAACCATGCACCTATCTTGCACCGACACTAACACTGTCTCCAAACGGACCGAAACAAGATTCCACATGACTCACGTCAACTAGGAGTTCCATTGGGTGCGTGAAAAACAATTTCTGAGCCTATGGTACGTTCGGCGCAAAGCGTGCAACTATCTTGCGTCAAGATTAGCACTATCTCCGAATGGACCGAAATGAGCTCCCACTTGAGCCTTGTCACCTAGGACTACCATCAGGTGCGTCCAAAACGATTTCTGAGCCTATGATACAATTGGCACAAACCATGCACCTATCTTGTGTCAAGATTAGCACTATCTCCAAACGGATTGAGACGAGCTTCCACTTGAGCCTCGTCATGTAGGAGTACAATCGGGGGCGTCCAAAACAATTTCTAAGCCTTTGGTACTAAAGGTTGCAAACCGTGCACATATCTTGCACTGACACTAACACTATCTCCAAATGGACCGAAACAAGATTCCACATGACCCACGTCAACTAGGAGTTTCATCAGGTGCGTCCAAAACAATTTCTGAGCCTATGGAACATTCGGTGCAAAGCGTGCAACTATCTTGCATCAAGATTAGCACTATCTCTGAACGGACTGAAATGAGCTTCCACTTAAGCCTCGTCACCTAGGAGTACCATTGGGTGCATCCAAAATGATTTCTGAGCCTATGGTACATTTGGCGCAAACTGTGCGCGTATCTTGCACCAAAACTAACACTGTCTCCAAATGGATCGAAACGAGCCACAAGACCCACATCTCCAAGGACTTCCATCGGGTGTGTCTAAAACATTTCCTGAGCCTATGGTATGCTAGTGCAAACCATGCACCTATCTTGCATCTAGATAAGCACTATCTCCAAATGGACCAAAATGAGCTTCCACTTGAGCCTTGTCACCTAGGAGTACCATCGGGTGCGTCCAAAATGATTTCTGAGCCTAGGATACGTTTCGCACAAACCGTGCGCCTAACTTGCTCCAATACTAACACTGTCTCCAAATGGACCGAAACGAGATTCCACATCACCTACGTCACCTAGGAGTTCCATCGAGTGTGTCCAAAATGTTTTCCAAACCTATGGTACGCTCGGCGCAAACCATGCCCAAATCTTGCGTCAAGATTAGCACTATCTCCAAACGGACCAAAATGTGGTTCCACTTGAGCCTCGTCACCTAGGAGAACCATCGGGTGCATCCAAAATGATTTCTGAGCCTATGGTACATTTGGCACAAACCGTGCACCTATCTTGCACTAATACTAACACTATATCCAAACGGACTGAAATGAGCTTCCACTTGAGCCTTGTCACCTAGGAGTACCATCAGATGTGTCCAAAATGATTTATGAGCCTATGGTACATTTGGCGCAAACCATGCAACTATCTTGCGTCAAGAGTAGCACTATCTCCAAAAGAATTTAGACGAGCTTCCACATGAGCCTCGTCACCTACGAGTACCATCGGGGCGTCCAAAACAATTTCTGAGCCTATGGTACCAAAGGGTGCAAACCATGCCCCTATCTTGCACCGACACTAACACTATCTCCAAACAGACCGAAACTAGATTCCACATGACCCATGTCAACAAGGAGTTCCATTAGGTGCGTCCAAAATAATTTCCGAGCCTATGGTACGTTCGGCGCAAAGCGTGCAACTATCTTGCGTCAAGATTAGCACTATCTCCAAATGGACCGAAATGAGCTTCCACTTGAGCCTTGTCGCCTAGGAGTACCATCGGGTGCGTCCAAAACGATTTCTAAGCCTATGATACATTCGGCAGAAGCCGTGCACCTATCTTGTGTCAAGATTAGCACTATCTCCAAATGGATTGAGATGAGCTTCCACTTGAGACTCCTCACCTAGGAGTACCATCGGGGCCATCAAAAACAATTTCTGAGCCTATGGTACCAAAGGGTGCAACACGTGCACATATTTTGCACCGACACTAACACTGTCTCCAAACAGACCAAAACAAGATTCCGCATGACCCACGTCAACTAGGAGTTCCATTGGGTGCGTCCAAAACAATTTCCAAGCCTATGGTACGTTCGGCACAAAGCGTGCAACTATCTTGCGTCAAGATTAGCACTCTCTCCGAACGGACCGAAATGAGCTTCCACTTGAACCTTGTCACCTAGGAGTACCATCGGGTGCGTCCAAAATGATTTTTGAGCCTATGGTACGTTTGGCGCAAAACGTGCGCATATCTGGCACCTATACTAACACTATCTCCAAATGGACCGAAACGAGATTCCACATGACCCACATCTCCTAGCAATTCCATTGTGTGTGTCCAAAATGTTTTTCCGAGCCTATGGTATGCTCAGTGCAAACCGTGCACCTATCTTGCATCTAGATAAGCACTATCTCCAAATAGACCAAAATGAGCTTCCACTTGAGCCTTGTCACCTAGGAGTACCATCGGGGGCGTCCAAAATGATTTCTGAGCCTATGGTACGTTTTGTGCAAACCGTGCACCTAACTTGCACCAATACTAACACTGTCTCCAAATGGACCCAAACGAGATTCCACATCACCTACGTCACCTAGGAGTTCCATCGGGTGTGTCCGAAACAATTTCTGAGCCTATGGCACCAAAGGGTGCAAACCGTGCAAATATCTTGCACCGACACTAACACTATCTCCAAATGGACCAAAACGAGATTCCACATGACCCACGTCAACTAGGAGTACCATCGGGTGCGTCCAAAACAATTTCTGAGCCTATGGTACATTCGGCACAAACCGTGCACCTATCTTGCGTCAAGATTAGCACTATCTCCAAATGGATTGAGACGAGCTTCCACTTGAGCCTCATCATCTAGGAGTACCATCGGGGGCATCCAAAACAATTTCTGATCCTATGGAACCAAAGGGTGCAAACCATGCACCTATCTTGCACCGACACTAACACTATCTCCAAACGGACCGAAACAAGATTCCACATGACCCACGTCAACTAGGAGTTCCATTGGGTGCGTGAAAAACAATTTCTGAGCCTATGGTACGTTCGGCGCAAAGCGTGCAACTATCTTGCGTCAAGATTAGCACTATCTCCGAATGGACCGAAATGAGCTCCCACTTGAGCCTTGTCACCTAGGACTACCATCGGGTCCGTCCAAAACGATTTCTGAGCCTATGGTACATTCGGCACAAACGGTGCACCTATCTTGTGTCAAGATTAGCATTATCTCCAAACGGATTGAGACGAGCTTCCACTTGAGCCTCGTCATGTAGGAGTACAATCGGGGGCATCCAAAACAATTTCTAAGCCTATGGTACCAAAGGGTGCAAACCGTGCACATATCTTGCACTGACACTAACACTATCTCCAAATGGACCGAAACAAGATTCCACATGACCCACGTCAACTAGGAGTTTCATCAGGTGCGTCCAAAACAATTTCTGAGCCTATGGAACATTTAGCGCAAAGCGTGCAACTATCTTGCGTCAAGATTAGCACTATCTCTGAACGGACTGAAATGAGCTTCCACTTGAGCCTCGTCACCTAGGAGTACCATCGGGTGCGTCCAAAACAATTTTTGAGCCTATGGTACGTTTGGCGCAAACCGTGCGCGTATCTTGCACCAAAACTAACACTGTCTCCAAATGGATCGAAACGAGATTCCACATGACCCACATCTCCTAGGACTTCCATGGGGTGTGTCCAAAACATTTTCCGAGCCTATGGTATGCTCAGTGCAAATCGTGCACCTATATTGCATCTAGATAAGCACTATCTCCAAACGAACCAAAATGAGCTTCCACTTCAGCCTTCTCACCTAGGAGTACCATCGGGTGCGTCCAAAACGATTTCTGAGCCTATGGTACGTTTCGCACAAACCGTGCGCCTAACTTGCTCCAATACTAACACTGTCTCCAAATGGACCGAAACGAGATTCCACATCACCTACGTCACCTAGGAGTTCCATCAAGTGTGTCCAAAATGTTTTCCAAACCTATGGTACGCTCAGCGCAAACCATGCCCAAATCTTGCGTCAAGATTAGCACTATCTCCAAACGGACCAAAATGTGGTTCCACTTGAGCCTCGTCACCTAGGAGAACCATCGGGTGCGTCCAAAATGATTTCTGAGCCTATGGTACATTTGGCACAAACCGTGCACCTATCTTGCACTAATACTAACACTATATCCGAACGGACCGAAATGAGCTTCCACTTGAGCCTTGTCACCTAGGAGTACCATCAGATGTGTCCAAAATGATTTATGAGCCTATGGTACATTTGGCGCAAACCGTGCACCTATCTTGCGTCAAGAGTAGTACTATCTCCAAAAGAATTTAGACGAACTTCCACATGAGCCTCGTCACCTACGAGTACCATCGGGGGCGTCCAAAACAATTTCTGAGCCTATGGTACCAAAGGGTGCAAACCATGCCCCTATCTTGCACCGACACTAACACTATCTCCAAACAGACCGAAACTAGATTCCACATGACCCACGTCAACAAGGAGTTCCATTGGGTGCGTCCAAAACAATTTCCGAGCCTATGGTACGTTCGGCGCAAAGCGTGCAACTATCTTGTGTCAAGAATAGCACTATCTCGAAACGGACTGAAATGAGCTTCCACTTGAGCCTTGTCGCCTAGGAGTACCATCGGGTGCGTCCAAAACGATTTCTAAGCCTATGGTACATTCGGTAGAAGCCGTGCACCTATCTTGTGTCAAGATTAGCACTATCTCCAAATGGATTGGGATGAGCTTCCACTTGAGACTCCTCACCTAGGAGTACCATCGGGGGCATCGAAAACAATTTCTGAGCCTATGGTACCAAAGGGTGCAACACGTGCACATATTTTGCACCGACACTAACACTATCTCCAAACAGACCAAAACAAGATTCCACATGACCCACGTCAACTAGGAGTTCTATTGGGTGCGTCCAAAACAATTTCTGAGCCTATGGTACGTTTGGCACAAAGCGTGCAACTATCTTGCGTTAAGATTAGCACTATCTCTGAACGGGCCAAAATGAGCTTCCACTTGAACCTTGTCACCTAGGAGTACCATCGGGTGCGTCCAAAATGATTTTTGAGCCTATGGTACGTTTGGCGCAAAACGTGCGCATATCTGGCACCTATACTAACACTATCTCCAAATGGACCGAAACGAGATTCCACATGACCCACATCTCCTAGCAATTCCATCGGGTTTGTCCAAAATGTTTTCCGAGCCTCTGGTATGCTCAGTGCAAACCGTGCACCTATCTTGCATCTAGATAAGCACTATCTCCAAATAGATCAAAATGAGCTTCCACTTGAGCCTTGTCACCAAGGAGTACCATCGGGGGCGTCCAAAATAATTTCTGAGCCTATGGTACGTTTCGTGCAAACCGTGCACCTAACTTGCACCAATACTAACACTGTCTCCAAATGGACCCAAACGAGATTCCACATCACCTACGTCACCTAGGAGTTCCATCGGGTGTGTCCAAAACAATTTATGAGCCTATGGCACCAAAGGGTGCAAACCGTGCAAATATCTTGCACCGACACTAACACTATCTCCAAATGGACCAAAACAAGATTCCACATGACCCACGTCAACTAGGAGTACCATCGGGTGCGTCCAAAACGATTTCTGAGCCTATGGTACATTCGGCAGAAACCGTGCACCTATCTTGCAACAAGATTAGCACTATCTCCAAACTGATTGAGACGAGCTTCCACTTGAGCCTCGTCACCTATGTGTACCATCGGGGGCGTCCAAAACAATTTCTAAGCCTATGGTACCAAAGGGTGCAAACCATGCACCTATCTTGCACCGACACTAACACTGTCTCCAAACGGACCGAAACAAGATTCCACACGACCCACGTCAACTAGGAGTTCCATTGGGTGCGTGAAAAATAATTTCTGAGCCTATGGTATGTTCGGCACAAAGCATGCAACTATCTTGCGTCAAGATTAGCACTATCTCCGAACGGACCGAAATGAGCTCCCACTTGAGCCTTGTCACCTAGGACTAGCATCGGGTGCGTCCAAAATGATTTCTGAGCCTATGGTACATTTGGCACAAACCGTGCACCTTTCTTGTGTCAAGATTAGCACTATCTCCAAACGGATTGAGACGAGCTTCCTCTTGAGCCTCGTCATGTAGGAGTACAATCGGGGGCATCCAAAACAATTTCTAAGCCTATGGTACCAAAGGGTGCAAACCGTGCACAAATCTTGCACTGACACTAACACTATCTCCAAATGGACCAAAACAAGATTCCATGACCCACGTCAACTAGGAGTTTCATCAAGTGCGTCCAAAACAATTTCTGAGCCTATGGAACATTCGGCGCAAAGCGTGCAACTATCTTGCGTCAAGATTAGCACTATCTCTGAACAGACCGAAATGAGCTTCCACTTGAGCCTCATCACCTAGGAGTACCATCGGGTGCGTCCAAAACGATTTTTGAGCCTATGGTACGTTTGGCGCAAACCGTGCACGTATCTTACACCAAAACTAACACTGTCTCCAAATGGATCGAAATGAGATTCCACATGACCCACATCTCCTTGGACTTCCATGGGGTGTGTCCAAAACATTTCCTGAGCCTATGGTATGCTCAGTGCAAACCGTGCACCTATCTTGCATCTAGATAGGCACTATCTCCAAACGAACCAAAATGAGCTTCCACTTGAGCCATGTCTCCAAATGGACCAAAACAAGATTCCACATCACCTACATCACCTAGGAGTTCCATCGAGTGTGTCCAAAACATTTTCCAAGCCTATGGTACGCTCGACGCAAACCATGCCCAAATATTGTGTCAAGAATAGCACTATCTCCAAACGGACCAAAATGTGGTTCCACTTGAGCCTTATCACCTAGGAGAACCATCGGGTGCGTCCAAAACAATTTCTGAGCCAATGTTTCCAAAGGGTACAAACCGTGCAAATATCGTGCACCGACACTAACGCTATCTCCAAATGGAACGAAACGAGATTCCACATGACCCATGTCAACTAGGAGTTTCATCGGGTGCGTTCAAAATGATTTCTGAGCCTATGGTACGTTCGACGCAAAGCGTGCACCAATCTTGCGTCAAGATTAGCACTATCTCCAAACGGACCGAAATGAGCTTCCACCTGAGCCTTGTCACCTAGGAGTACCATCGGATGTGTCCAAAATGATTTATGAACCTATGGTACATTTGGCGTAAACCGTGCACCTATCTTGCGTCAAGAGTAGCACTATCTCTGAATGGACCGAAATGAGCTTCCACTTAAGCCTCGTCACCTAGGAGTACCATTGGGTGCGTCCAAAACAATTTCCGAGCCTATGTTACGTTGGGCGCAAAGCGTACAACTATCTTGCGTCAAGATTAGCACTATCTCCGAACAGACCGAAATGAGCTTCCACTTGAGCCTCGTCACTAAGGAGTACCATCGGGTGCGTCCAAAATGATTTCTGAGCCTATGGTACGTTTGGCGCAAAACATGTGTGTATCTTGAACCAATACTAACACTATCTCCAAATAGATCGAAACGAGATTCCACATGACCCACATCTCGTAGCAATTCCATCGGGTGTGTACAAAACATTTTTTGAGCCTATGGTATGCTCAGTGCAAACCGTGCACCTATCTTGCATCTAGATAAGCACTATCTCCAAATAGACCAAAATGAGCTTCCACTTGAGCCTTGTCACCTAGGAGTACCATCGGGGGCGTCCAAAACGATTTGTGAGCCTATGGTACATTTCGCGCAAACCGTGCGCCTAACTTGCACCAATACTAACACTGTCTCCAAATGGACCGAAATGAGATTCCACATCACCTACGTCACCTAGGAGTTCCATCGAGTGTGTCCAAAACATTTTATAAGCCTATGGTACGCTCGGCGCAAACCATGCCCAAATCTTGCGTCAAGATTAGCACTATCTCCAAACGGACCAAAATGAGCTTCCACTTGAGCCTTGTCACCTAGGAGTACCATCGGGTGCGTCCAAAATGATTTTTGAGTCTATGGTACATTCGGCACAAACCATGCACCTATCTTGCGTCAAGATTAGCACTATCTCCAAATGGATTGAGACGAGCTTCCACTTGAGCCTCATCACCTAGGAGTACCATCGGGGGCGTCCAAAACAATTTCTAAGCCTAGGGAACCAAAGGGTGCAAACCGTGCACCTATCTTGCACCGACACTCACACCGTCTCCAAACGGACCGAAACAAGATTCCACATGACCCACGTCAACTAGGAGTTCCATTGGGTGCGTAAAAAACAATTTCTGAGCCTATGGTACGTTTGGCGCAAAGCGTGCAACTATCTTGCGTCAAGATTAGCACTATCTC
The DNA here is from genome assembly GCF_019320115.1 of Miscanthus floridulus. Taxonomy (NCBI): domain Eukaryota; kingdom Viridiplantae; phylum Streptophyta; class Magnoliopsida; order Poales; family Poaceae; genus Miscanthus; species Miscanthus floridulus. Next base: position 6,462 of record NW_027097874.1, on the reverse strand, counting down.
CGAAATGACCGAAATGACCTCCCACTTGAGCCTTGTCACCTAGGACTACCATCGGATGTGTCCAAAATGATTTCTGAGCCTATGGTACATTCGGCACAAACCGTGCACCTATCTTGCGTCAAGATTGGCACTATCTACAAACAGATTGAGATGAGCTTCCACTTGAGCCTCGTCACGTAGGAGTACAATCGGGGGCATCCAAAACAATTTCTAAGCCTATGGTACCAAAGGGTGCAAACCATGCACCTATCTTGCACCGACACCAACACTGTCTCCAAATGGACCGAAACAAGATTCCACATGACCCACGTCAACTAGGAGTTTCATCAGGTGCGTCCAAAACAATTTCTGAGCCTATGGAACATTCGGCGCAAAGCGTGCAACTATCTTGCGTCAAGATTAGGACTATCTCTGAAAGGACCGAAATGAGCTTCCACTTGAGCCTCGTCACCTAGGAGTACCATTGGGTGTGTCCAAAACGATTTTTGCGCCTATGGTATGTTTGGCTCATACCGTACGCGTATCTTGCACCAAAACTAACACTGTCTCCAAATGGATCGAAACGAGATTCCACATGACCCACATCTCCTAGGACTTCTGTCGGGTGTGTCCAAAACATTTTTCGAGCCTATGGTATGCTCAGTGCAAACCGTGCACCTATCTTGCATCTAGATAAGCACTATCTCCAAACGGACGAAAATGAGCTTCCACTTGAGCCTTGTCACCTAGGAGTACCATCGGGTGCGTCCAAAATGATTTCTGAGCCTATGGTACATTTCGCACAAACCGTGCGCCTAACTTGCACCAATACTAACACTATCTCAAAATGGTCCGAAACGAGATTCCACATCACCAACGTCCCCTAGGGGTTCCATCGAGTGTGTCCAAAACATTTTCCAAGCCTATGGTATGCTCGGCGCAAACCATGCCCAAATCTTGCGTCAAGATTAGCACTATCTCCAAACGGACCAAAATGTGGTTCCACTTGGGCCTCGTCACCTAGGAGTACCATCGGGTGCGTCCAAAACAATTTCTAAGCCCATGGTACCAAAGGGTGCAAACCATGCAAATATCTTGCACCGACACTAACTATCTCCAAATGGTCCGAAACGAGATTCCACATGACCCATGTCAACCAGGAGCGGGTGCGTCCAAAACGATTTCTGAGTCTATGGTACGTTCAGCGCAAAGCGTGCACCTATCTTGCGTCAAGATTAGCACTATCTCCAAACAGAACTAAATGAGCTTCCACTTGAGCCTTGTCACCTAGGAGTACCATCGGGTGCGTCCAAAATGATTTCTGAGCCTATGGTACATTCGGCACAAACCGTGCACCTATCTTGCGTCAAGATTAGCCATATCTCCAAACGGATTGAGGCGAGCTTCCACTTGAGCCTCATCACCTAGGAGTACCATCGAGGGCATCCAAAACAATTTCTAAGCCTATGGAACCAAAGGGTGCAAACCGTGCACCTATCTTGCACCGACACTCACACAATCTCCAAACAGACCGAAACAAGATTCCACATGACCCACGTCAACTAGGAGTTTCATCAGGTGCGTCCAAAACAATTTCTAAGCCTATGGAACATTTGGCGCAAAGCGTGCAACTATCTTGCGTCAAGATTAGCACCATCTCTGAATGGACCGAAATGAGCTTCCACTTGAGCTTCGTCACCTAGGAGTACCTTCGGGTGCGTCCAAAATGATTTTTGAGCCTATTGTACGTTTGGCGCAAACCGTGCGCGTATCTTGCACCAAAACTAACACTGTCTCCAAATGGATCGAAACGAGATTCCACATGACCCACATCTCCTAGGACTTCCATCGGGTGTGTCCAAAACATTTCCCGAGCCTATGGTATGCTCAGTGCAAACCGTGCACCTATCTTGCATCTAGATAAGCACTATCTCCAAATGGACCAAAATGAGCTTCCACTTGAGCCTTGTCACCTAGGAGTACCATCGGGTGCGTCCAAAACGATTTCTGAGCCTATGGTACGTTTCGCACAAACCGTGCGCCTAACTTGCACCAATACTAACACTGTCTCCAAATGGTCCGAAACGAGATTCCACATCACCTACGTCACCTAGGGGTTCCATCGAGTGTGTCCAAAACATTTTCCAAGCCTATGGTATGCTCGGCGCAAACCATGCCCAAATCTTGCGTCAAGATTAGCACTATCTCCAAACGGACCAAAATGCGGTTCCACTTGGGCCTTGTCAGCTAGGAGTACCATCGGGTGCATCCAAAACAATTTCTGAGCCCATGGTACCAAAGGGTGCAAACCATGCAAATATCTTGCACCGAAACTAACTATCTCCAAATGGTCTGACACGAGATTCCACATGACCCACGTCAACTAGGAGCGGGTGTGTCCAAAACGATTTCTGAGTCTATGGTACGTTCGGCACAAAGTGTGCACCTATCTTGCGTCAAGATTAGCACTATCTCCAAACAGAACTAAATGAGCTTCCACTTGAGCCTTGTCCCCTAGGAGTACCATCGGGTGCGTTCAAAATGATTTCTAAGCCTATGGTACATTCGGCACAAACCGTGCACCTATCTTGCGTCAAGATTAGCCATATCTCCAAATGGATTGAGACAAGCTTCCACTTGAGCCTCGTCACCTAGGAGTACCATCGGGGGCGTCCAAAACAATTTCTAAGCCTATGGAACCAAAGGGTGCAAACCATGCACCTATCTTGCACCGACACTCACACTGTCTCCAAACGGACCGAAACAAGATTCCACATGACCCACATCAACTAGGAGTTCAATTGGGTGCGTAAAGAACAATTTCCGGGCCTATGGTACGTTCGGCGCAAAGCGTGCAACTATCTTGCGCCAAGATTAGCACTATCTCCGAACGGACCGAAATGAGTTTCCACTTGAGCCTCGTCACCAAGGAGTACCATCGGGTGTGTCCAAAATGGTTTCTGAGCCTATGGTACGTTTTGCGCAAAATGTGTGCGTATCTTGCACCAATACTAACACTATCTCCAAATGGACCAAAACGAGATTCCACATGACCCACATCTCCTAGCAATTCCATCAGGTGTGTTCAAAATGTTTTCCGAGCCTATGGTATGCTCAGTGCAAACCGTGCACCTATCTTGCATCTAGATAAGCACTATCTCCAAATAGACCAAAATGAGCTTCCACTTGAGCCTTGTCACCTAGGAGTACCATCGGGGGCGTCCAAAACGATTTGTGAGCCTATGGTACATTTCACGCAAACCGTGCGCCTAACTTGCACCAATACTAACACTGTCTCCAAATGGACTGAAACGAGATTCCACATCACCTATGTCACCTAGGAGTTTCATCGGGTGTGTCCAAAACATTTTCCAAGCCTATGGTACGCTCGGCGCATACCATGCCCAAATCTTGCGTCAAGATTAGCACTATCTCCAAACGGACCAAAATGAGGTTCCACTTGAGCCTAGTCACCTAGGAGTACCATCGGGTGCGTCCAAAACAATTTCTGAGCCTATGGCACCAAAGGGTGCAAACTGTGCAAATATCTTGCACCGACACTAACACTATCTCCAAATGGACCAAAACGAGATTCCACATGACCCATGTCAACTAGGTGTTTCATTGGGTGCATCCAAATTGATTTCTGAGCCTATGGTACGTTCGGCGCAAAGCGTGCACCTATCTTGCGTCAAGATTAGCACTATCTCCAAACGGACCAAAATGAGCTTCCACTTGAGCCTTGTCGCCTAGGAGTACCATCAGGTGCGTCCAAAATGATTTTTGAGTCTATGGTACATTCGGCACAAATCATGCACCTATCTTGTGTCAAGATTAGCACTATCTCCAAACGGATTGAGACGAGCTTCCACTTGAGCCTCATCACCTAGGAGTACCATCGGGGGTGTCCAAAACAATTTCTAAGCCTATGGAACCAAAGGGTGAAAACCGTGCACCTATCTTGCACCGACACTCACACTGTCTCCAAACGGACCGAAACAAGATTCCACATGACCCACGTCACCAAGGACTACCATCAGGTGCGTCCAAAATGATTTCTGAGCCTATGGTACATTCGGCACAAACCGTGCACCTATCTTGCGTCAAGATTAGCACTATCTCCAAACAGATTGAGACGAGCTTCCACTTGAGCCTCGTCACGTAGGAGTACAATCGGGGGCGTCCAAAACAATTTCTAAGCCTATGGTACCAAAGGGTGCAAACCATGCACCTATCTTGCACCGACACTAACATAGTCTCCAAATGGACTGAAACAAGATTCCACATGACCCACGTCAACTAGAAGTTTCATCAGGTGCGTCCAAAACAATTTCTGAGCCTATGGAACATTCGGCGCAAAGCATGCAACTATCTTGCGTCAAGATTAGCACTATCTCTGAATGGACCAAAATGAGCTTCCACTTGAGCCTCGTCACCTAGGAGTACCATCGGGTGTGTCCAAAACGATTTTTGGGCCTATGGTACATTTGGCGCAAACCGTGCGCGTATCTTGCACCAAAACTAACACTGTCTACAAATGGATCGAAACGAGATTCCACATGACCCACATCTCCTAGGACTTCCATCGGGTGTGTCCAAAACATTTCCCGAGCCTATGGTATGCTCAGTGTAAACCATGCACCTATCTTGCATCTAGATAAGCACTATCTCCAAACGGACCAAAATGAGCTTCCACTTGAGCCTTGTCACCTAGGAGTACCATCGGGTGCGTCCAAAATGATTTCTGAGCCTATGGTACGTCTCGCACAAATCGTGCGCCTAACTTGCACCAATACTAACACTGTCTCCAAATGGTCCAAAACGAGATTCCACATCACCTACGTCACCTAGGGGTTCCATCGAGTGTGTCCAAAACATTTTCCAAGCCTATGGTACGCTCGGCGCAAACCATGCCCAAATCTTGCGTCAAGATTAGCACTATCTCCAAACGGACCAAAATGTGGTTCCACTTGAGCCTTGTCACCTAGGAGTACCATCGGGTGCGTCCAAAACAATTTCTAAGCCCATGGTACCAAAGCGTGCAAACCATGCAAATATCTTGCTCCGACACTAACTATCTCCAAATGGTCCAAAACGAGATTCCACATGACCCACGTCAACTAGGAGCGGGTGCATCCAAAACGATTTCTGAGTCTATGGTACGTTCGGCGCAAAGCGTGCACCTATCTTGCGTCAAGATGAGCACTATCTCCAAACGGAACTAAATGACCTTCCACTTGAGCCTTGTCACCTAGGAGTACCATCGGGTGCGTCCAAAATGATTTCTGAGCCTATGGTACATTCGGCACAAACTATGCACCTATCTTGCGTCAAGATTAGCCATATCTCCAGACGGATTGAGACGAGCTTCCACTTGAGCCTCGTCACCAAGGAGTACCATCAGGGGTGTCCAAAACAATTTCTAAGCCTATGGTACCAAAGGGTGCAAACCATGCAACTATCTTGCACCGACACTAACACTGTCTCCAAACAGACCGAAACGAGATTCCACATGACCCACATCACCTAGGAGTTCCATCGGGTGTGTCCAAAATGTTTTCCAAGCCTATGGTACGTACGGCGCAAACCATGCATCAATCTTGCGTCAAGATAAGCACTATCTCCAAACAGACCCAAATGAGGTTCCACTTGAGCCCCGTCACCTAGGAGTACCATCGTTGGTGTCCAAAACAATTTCTGAGCCTATGGTACCAAAGGGTGCAAACCGTGCACCTATCATGCACCGACACTAACATTGTCTCCAAATGGACCAAAACAAGATTCCACATGACCCACGTCACCTTGGAGTTCCATTGGGTGTGTCCAAAACATTTTCTAAGCCTATGGTACATTCGGCGCAAAGCGTGCACCTATCTTGGTTCAAGAATAGCACTATCTCCAAACGGATCGAAATGAGCTTCTAGTTGAGCCTTGTCACCAAGGAGTACCATCGGGGGCGTCCAAAACAATTTAAGATCCTATGGTACCAAAGGGTGCAAACCATGCACCTATCTTGCACCGACACTAGCACTATCTCCAAATGGACCGAAACGAGATTCCACATCACCTAGGAGTTCCATTGGGTGTGTCCTAAATCTTTTCCAAGCCTATGGTACGTTCGGCGCAAACCATGCACCAATCTTGCATCAAGACTAGCACTATCTCCAAACGGACTAAAATAAGGTTCCACTAGAGCCTCGTGACCTAGGAGTACCATCGGGGGCGTCCAAAATAATTTCTGAGCCTATGGTACCAAAGGGTGCAAACCATGCACCTATCATGCACCGACACTAACACTGTCTCCAAACAGACCGAAACAAGATTCCACATGACCCACGTCAACAAGGAGTTCCATAGGGTGCCTCCAAAACAATTTCCAAGCCTATGGTACGTTCGGCGCAAAGCGTGCAACTATCTTGCTTCAAGATTAGCACTATCTCTGAACGGACTGAAATGAGCTTCGACTTGAGCTTCGTCACCTAG
>NW_027097873.1:0-28410 GCF_019320115.1 Miscanthus floridulus | reverse complement strand
GTCCTACAGGCCTCAAGCCTAGATCTTCAACCTATTGAATAAGTTTGGCAGATGATGGATCATAGAGCTTCCTGTGGTGCTCTAGAGCCTAAGGACGACCCCCAGCTGGGCCACCAGCTACACGCCATTCTTCATGGTCTACGGTTCCAAGGCTATCCTCCCAAATGACCTCCATTATAGAGCGCTGAGGGTTAGGGCATATGACGAACAGGGAGCTGAGGCATCCCTCGAGGATGCCATGGACTAGCTTGATGAAGCGTGTGACATTGCCCTCCTTCACTCAACTAAGTACCAGCAAGCATTGCGCCAGTACCACAGCCGTCGAGTGCGGGGTCAGACCTTCAACGTCGAGGACCTAATGCTCTGCCTCGTCTAAAGCAATAAGAACCGCCACAAGCCCTCTCCTTCATGGGAGGGACCGCACATCATCGCGGAGGTGCTCTAACCAGGCACCTATAAGGTCAAGAAAAATTGATAGTGAATTATTCGACAACGCCTGGAACATCGAACAGCTATGTCGCTTTTACCCTTAAATCTATGCATGCTTTCTCTTATCAGTTTCGGTATCAACTCCTTGATCTTTAGTGACACCCAACCCTAGCAATGGCAAGGGGCTTAGGACCATCGATGACAAAGTCTTCATCAATGCTTGGAACATCGAATAGCTATGTCACTTTTACCCTTAATTTATGCACGCTTTCTCTTATCAGTTTTGCTATCAACTTCTTGATCTTTAGTGACACTCGACCCTAGCAATGATAGGGGGTCGGGTCTCACTTAGGGGCTGATAAGAGCATATCTATCCGATAGACATTCTCTATGCCCAGCCCTTTCTCGCATTAAGACCTAGAAGCAAGGGTTGCAGAAACAAATGTTGAGTAAAACTGGTCGGACCACAAGAAACCTACACCCCAGCGGCTACGACATTTTTGCTCACCAGCGTGATCAGAGTTTTTTGCCCGAATCCTAAACTTTTTAGCCTTTACTATGGAAATAGTTGGAATGCATTAAAGAGTATATCTACCTAGCAAACATTCTTTGTGCCCTACCCTTTCCCACATTAAGACCTAGAAGCGAGGGTTGCGGAAACAAATGCCGAGTAAAACTGGTCGGACCACAATAAACCTATGCCCTAGTGGCTATGATGTTTTTGCTCACCAGCGTGATTAGAGTTTTTTGCTCGCACCCTAAGCTTTTTAGCCTTAACTACAGAAAGAGTCAAAATGCATTACCCTTTTTATACAAAAAGGGGAGAAGAGCTAAAAATCTATTTGGCCATAACGAAATTTAAGAGCATGTCCACTTATTACAAGTTCGCTGCCTGGCTTATCTACCTAACTAATTTCTCGGGGGGATGATCTCATCCTCTATCTCTATAGGTAAGTCCTGTTCCAGAGGGGCCACCTCCTTCTCAATGTCATCTAGCTCGGCACGAGAACCATCACAGATAAGGTGGGATACGGAGCTGAAAATGCTCCTACGGCCTATTTTGGCCTAGGAGTTCGAAGGCTGGCCCTCTGAACGGGTTCATAGCCGCTCCGGGGTGCCCTTAGAGTGATGAGTGAAAAGGGTTGGGCCAACTAGTGGCCAGTACCCAGGCGCATGAGTGTCACGGGCATCCCGGCCTATGTTCAAGTCTTGGTCAGTTTCTAGTCCATGGTGTTTCCTCGAAGAAAGGCAACGAGCCCTCGGGACTGGTCGAACAGACCCGAGAACTATATGGATTGGCCATTGAGAATCTAGAGTCGGTCACCAGCTGACCCATGCCAGACCCCCATGAACGAGAAGTTGGGGCCCCACTCGGACTAGCTAGTTAATAGCTCACTGAGCATCATGTTTCATCCATCAAGGAAAAACGTGGCACGGCTCAACCCCTCCATTTTATCAAAAAATGCTTGAGGGATGACAATCACAAAGATGAGCCGACCCTCTACCAGACCCCTACAACGTGCAGGGGCTCAAGAGAAGCTGGACTCACAAGGAGATTGAATGCGCGGTGGCAGGACAATGGCTTGGATCCTAGGGAGGGGTATGTCTCCTCGATCTTTAGTGAAACCCAACCGTGGCAATGGCAAGGGGTTAGGCCTCACTCGGGGGCTGATATGGGTATATATATATCCTTTCTAAAACAGTGGCCGTGCCTGACCCTTTCTCACATTAAAAACCTAGAGGCAAGGTTTGCGAAAACGAATGTTGAGTAAAACTGGTCAGGCTGCAAGAAACCTATGCCCCAGTGGCTATGGCACTCTTGCTTACCAGCATAATCAGAGTTTCTCACCCACACCTCAAGATCTACGGTCTCAACAGGAAGGGTCAGAATGCATTAACCCTTTTTTGAAATAGTCACCATGTCCGACCCTTTCTCACATTAAAACCCTAGAGGCACGGTTTGTGGAAATGAATGCTGAGTAAAACTGGTTGGACAACAAGAAACCTATGCCCAAGCGGCTACAACACTCTTGCTTACCAACGTGATAATAGTTTCTCGCCCGTACCTTAAGCTCTACAATCTTAACAACAGGAAGGGTTAGAGCGCTTTAACCCTTTTTACACATAAAAAGGGAGAAAGAACAAATTTGTACAACCGAAATGAAAAAAACAAGCTTGTTTAGACGAAATAGAATGATTGGAACTTGTTCGTTATTACAAATGCACCGCCTGACCTTTCTAACTAAACTAACCCCTCAGGGGGATGATTTCATCTTCTATCTTAGCAGAAAGATCATGCGCCAAGGGGGCCACCTCCTTCTCGATGTCGTCTAGCTCGGCGTCGGTATAGACGGGTGCGAAGCCTTGGCTCATCGTCTCTAGATCGATGTTCTCATAATGAGAACAGGCGATCACAAATGATCGGTGAACGCCCAAAGCAAAGCACGCCCCCTTGCTACATATCACACTGCCTGGGTCCTATAGATGGGTGGCATGAACCATGAGCGAGCTTGTCTCCCTACTCCTGAGGGGCCCAGCTCGAGCTCAGGTAGTAGACCAGCTAGACAAAAAACGACGTGTAGGTGTCTTGTTTGTTGCTCTCCTTTCTGGAGGGTGTCCCTTCACCCTCGCTGAGCTCCTTCTCTAGGGCCATGCTCTTCAACTTCTTCACTTCACCACCCTCCTGTCACTGAGCTTGTCAATCGGAGACCTACCCCAGGTCACATACGGACCATGTCAAAAGGCTTACCACGGATTCTAGTGGAGAAAGACAACAAGGGAAAACCAGAGACTTTCATCCGTCCATGTTCGCCAAAAAGCTTGCAGCACCTCATTTGCTACTGCCGGAGTCACCCTCAGCCCTCCAGCACCTGGTATGTCTTCTGGTGCTACTGACCGACCCCCTCTGCGGCAATGCCCGGTGTGAGACATGCCCTCAGTCTACAACCTTTCAGGTCCCCCCTCTCCCTTTGCATGGTTCCTCCTCAAGGTGGTCGGTCCGCTATTGAGCGACGGCATGCTCTTGGTGAGCCAGGTTAACCCCCTTATGGAGCTCCTCTATGGCCTAGAGCAAATCATCCTGCTCCTTCCGTAGCTGCTCGCCTCTATGGCGTCCATGCGCACCCTCTTGATTAGGATCGTAAGATTCTCCTCAGCCTTGTGGGCATCATCGCGAGCATCCTTCTCCCTAACTCAGAGGTCAGCCACCTCCCGATCGGCAAGGGCAAGCTCAGCCACCTCCTGACGGGCATCAACAAGCCATGTGGCTAGCCTCCCACTCCACTATGTCTCCTCAGCAAGGAACTGGGACTTCTCCCAGCTGCGAGCCATAAGGATCTACGAAGAAGACAAGACTTAGAGGCATAGAAAGAGAACATGAGGGTCAGAAGCACGGTTATATCATACCTATGGCCAACTAGGGCGACAATGGCATGCATCAAGCTTAGCATGGTGGTCATGGTGTGAACTGCGTCCCCAACCTCCATGTGGACTCTCCCCCATTCCCTCTCCTCTACCACTTCATCGAGGGCAGCCACCCGAACTAGAGATCAGGACATCCCCGTGCCGACCTCAAGCGGCATCGACCTCTCTAGCGGTGGCAGCTCCTCCAAAGTGGCTCCTCTAGCGATAGAGGGGGTGGGTGATGCAGACACAAAGGCTTGCCCTATCGCCACATCCATGAAGGATGCCATGGGTGTGCCCCTTCCATCTGCCCCATTGTGGACACAACCACCTACACGGACTATGGCTCCGGCTGTGCCGCCTCTGCCTATGATGTCGAGGACACGACCGGTCGAGCCACACCTGCCATGGGCACCCCGGACACACCCTATCAATAGAATATCATCGATAGTCCTCTGAGGGGTATCCCACGAAGGTAGATTAATCGGTAGTGGTGCACGTAATCAAGAACAAGAAGGCAACAGTGACACAAGAGTTAGATAGGTTTGGGCCATCTACACATAATACCTCACTCCTATGGTCTATTGGTCTATATTGGCTATCGTATGATATTGCATATGTTTTGAGGGGGTCCCCTACCCGCCTTATATAGCTAGGGGGTAGGGGTTACAAGTCAGTTAGATCTAGGTGATAACCGGTAAGTAATAATAGATTACAGGAATCACGGGATCGAGCATATCCTAATAGATCTCATAGCATCTTTAGAATATCGCCCTTGACGTCTTGCGATACACGCTGAGCAGTACCGTGCGTCGTAAGTCTTCGTCTTGTGGGCTACACCACCCCTGGCGGTGCAGCTCATGTAGTATGCCGTGGTATCCGGGGTCGTACCCCCCATAGCTAGTACCCGAGCGCCTTGTATCCACTGTGCAACACCATCTTGATCTTGTCTGAGCAGGTGTAAACAAAGCCGAGCGGTCAGACTCATAGTTCGACCACCCTAATGAGTCACCAAGCAGTTGTGGACTGTAACTGACTAGCTTAACTATCTGACCGAGCACGGGCATACCCAAGTAAGGTTTGCCAGAAGGATGTAAGGAGCTCAAGTTCAAAGTCAAAAATTTCCTCGCTATGAACCAAGTGTGCCCACTTAGAGTCCGACCACGAGAAAGGGAGATAATCATCTTCAACTTTAGGAGGCATGGAGCCTTCTAGATTAAAGAAAACATACTCACCGCAAGGTGAAGTGTGCCCACTTAGTCCCCGAGCCTGACAGTAGGTGACATGGTCACATGGTGCTGGGGTTTAGAAAGTAGAAGAAAGGCAAAAGACCAGCCAAGTAGGCAACCAGTCCATGGGCTGAGCACTGAAATGAAAAGCGCACATTCACCTCAAGGTGAAGTGTGCCCACTTAGTCTCTGAGCCTGACAGTAGGTGACATGGTCACGTGGTGCCAGGGTCAGAAACAACAGTAACAAAAAAGTCCCCAGTATGGTAAGAAACCGAATCATAATGATGACGTAGTCCCCGAGCCACAAGTGGAAATCTTAGATAAATCAAGAAGTGTCGATTACTCAAATCGTGGAGAAAAAACCAAAGTAATGACTGTACAGTAGAAATTACTGAGCCTTGATGGTATTACGGAGTGGTCGGTGAATATTCGGTGTGCAGTACCGAGTTGCGTCAAAAAATGGGCGATATGGGTCGTAGTTGCGGGGAAGCCCAGATAATGGCCCAGCACGCTGCTTTGGGGAATTTGAAAGGGCGCAAGTCAGCATGGTGCGGTTTCCCAAAAACCCTTGAATGCAAAAAGTGGGGAGGGTATCTTTATAACTGCATCGCCGCACTCCACGCTCCCACCTTTGCCACTCCATCACTTAGTCTTCCTCCTTGCACTCATGCTCCCCCATTCGCATTCATAAGCACTCTAGATCTGAGGGATGGCACCGAAGAGGGGAGGTGGTAACGTGAAGAAGGCGGCCACCGGGTCGAGCCATGACAAGGAATGGGTACCATCACTCATGGGGGAGATAGAGCTCAACGAGATGGTGGAGGCAGGTGTCCTTCCTGACTGTGTCACTGCCGGATGGCGTCCGGTCGACGGTGAGCCCTATCCGTACATCCTTTCTTGCGGGATCTATTGGAAGATTATTTCTAGTGTGACTTAGGGCTTCCCGTACATCCTTTCTTAAAGGATCTATTGGAGTATTGGGGAGTGAGCTTGTGTAATTTTTATTCGAACACTATTTTGCACATTTCTATGTTTATCCACTTCTGCGAGGTTTATCTTGGCATTCTTCCCCATTTCAATCTCTTCTAACACTTTTTCTGGTGGAAGAAGAGAGGAGGGGGCGGTTCCAAAGTTATTGGCGGTGTGTATCTATAGCTCCACAATGGGATGGCGGGTGAATACATTCCTATGCCGCTAAATACTTCGCTAAAGGGGTGGAATACTAGGTGGTTCTATATGAAGCAAAGTAATTCTGCCATCCGATGCGATGTCGACCAGATTCTAGAGAATCAAAGGAGCTAGTCAGAGAAACCGACCAGTGCTGATATGGAACAGCTGAAGGAGCTCCTCGAGCTAATGAGGGGCATGAAGATGAGCAGAGTGGTGGTGGCGGTGAACTTCATATTACGCCGTGTCCAGCCCTGCAAAGAAAGGGCCCATGCGGGCTTTGACTTCAAAGGAGATACTAATGGCACCCAGGAGAGGATGGATAATCTGGTGAAGGAGGCTGTGCTACACCAGGCCACTGAACTATTCACTCCAAACATGTCGTACACCATGCCGAGGCAACCGAAACCCTTCAACTGCATGAACCCACCTCCTCAGGTAAAAATCTCAACTGTTGTTCCTAGTGCTTTTTATCCCATGTCGATGCTGAGCAGTGGACTGATTCACTTGTGGAAAGATCCATTGGTAGGAACGGGTGGCATACTTCTCGGGCATGCCGAGGAGCGATTGGCCAAAAGTAGTGGATGCTAGGCCGACCACTCAGCCGAAGGAAGGTGCCGTTAGCATCTCATCTGAATCTAGAGGCAAAGGTGCTGGTCAAAAGGAGAGTTCCCCTAGTATCAGAGAAAGTTTGGGGGGAAAGGGTGGCGAAAGATGAGCCAGTCTGAAAGAAGAGAAGAACGGCAGATGTAGCTCCCCGCAAGCTAGTCGGCATCTCATTTGATGGCGATTGGACTGCTCAGACGCAGAGTGCGGCGATATCCGAGTGGTCAGACAACAATGAGGCTCCTGTAGCTCCCCCTCCGAGCACTAAAGCATCATCGTGCAACACGCGCGCAGAGGTGCAATCGAAAGGAGGGGAAGGAGTCCCCGAGCAGCAGGCGGGGAAGATGCCAACGACAGGGGCCACAAGACCTCTAGCCCAGGACATGCGGGTTGACCCTAGAGCAGTGCCTGGGTGCTCGAGGAGGCAGCGCCAGTTCAGAACCATTTATCAGGAAGCCGATGTGTAAGCATCTTTGCCTTGAGATCGGTAGCTATCTGATTTTATAGTTGTGGTGATCAATGTGCTAATCTGATGCAGAATGGGGTGTGCGGAGGATATGAATCCTTCAGGCCCGACTAGCGAGCAGCCGAGGGTTGTTCATAGCGTGAAGACATTGCGGATAGACTCTGTCCCAGAGTCCCTGGGCACCCATCGGTTTATGGAGGATTCGACCACTGCTGCTGATGGAGTTGGAGGTCAAGAGCGGTCGGTGACAACGATGGGCGATTTGACAAAGATGCTAGGAGCAACGGTGAGAGCCACTGAGTCTTCAAAAGCAGGAGCGGGAACTGTTGACGACGTGCCAGAATCGGGGGCGCAATGGCCGACAGTGTTGGAGGAACAAGCGGTGCACCCTAAGATGCCACAGGGCATGGTCGGTCGCTCTATGTGGCCATCAAGCCCCTAGGGAGCGCCACCGGCTATGGAGGAAGAGGACAAGGTCTAGGAGATTGAGCATGAAGGATCACGAACACAAACCGTCCGCATCTTCCACAAGTGAGGGTAGGAAATTGTGGCCGTAGAAGAGGAGGACACCACCAAGGAGGTGAAGAGGGTACGGTCCACCCTTTGCACGGCTATGAAGCAAATTGAGGATAGTGCTGCGTTAGCGGTGTCTGTCTTTGGTGTTGGAGACTTTGGTCTTTTATAATCTTGGTGCTTTGCTGGGCATAGCGCGGACTGCCGAACAACGGTAGTAGTTGATCAAAAAGGATGGAGCCCCTCACCGAGGAGAACGAGAAACTAAGGGAGGCGATGAGACTGATGGAGAAAAACGTCTAGAGGGCCCAGCGCGAAAGGGATCTTGCTTAATCAAAAACCAAGGACCTGGAGTACCAAAAGGGCATCTTATCCGAGCAGTTGAAGAACATCTCCAAGCAGCTCGAATGCACCTCCGAGCAGCTAAAAAGCATCTCCGAGCAGCCGGGGCGCACCTCCGAGTAGCTGAAAAGCATCTCCGAAAAGAAGAATGGTACTATGGATCGGTGAATTTGTTCTGCATTGCTGAATAGTATTGATGTTGCTATCGACCGTTACATTTGTAGAGTGAGATGCGGAGCTTGGCTGGTTGCATCAAGTCATTGGTCAACCCCAAGAGGAGAAGGAAAAGGTGTCTAGGCGAACGAAGAAACTAGCCGAGGATCTGGAAGGTGAGTAGTTAGTGGTCAGAGTTGTTGCTAAAATGATTTCTTCGTTCGACGGATCCCTTTGGTGTCTGTAGAATACCGTCGAAGAACCAAGGCGCAGTTTGACATGCTAGAGCTAGAGGCAAAAATCTAGAGGAGAAAACTTGATGTCGTGGTGGTCAGAATCAGGCCAGTGCTCGACTGTATCGATATGGAGGTAGCTCCTCAACCCGACGATAGGCCGCCATGTTTGGACGCCATCATTGATAGGTGCAAGGTGGCGTGGGAGAACTTCAAAGGCTTCAACTGAGACACCACTGTCTCCGTCATGACACATGCACTGGTGGTGGTCTGGTCTCACTACCCTATGATCAATCTTCAAGCGATAGGGGCCGTATTCGCCAGAGGGACAGGTGCGATGAAGGAGGAGCGACTGAAAGATGAGGTGGAGGACACGACGAAGAAGCTGGCCAGCGATGTCGATCTATTTGGTGAGGTAGATGGTGACGGCCATGCTCAATAACCTAAGTGGGGAGGAACCTATATGGGACAACTGGAAAGGGGAGTTAGATGCACGAGGGCCTAAGCAAACATTTGTATATTTGTATAAATGTTGTAAGTAGACGACATGTGCGTGTTCAGGCGACTTGCTAGCGCTTGCGGTGAAAAAGAGACGTGTTGTTAACCCTAATGCATTTATACATGGTATAAGTAGTGTAACACCCTAGGTGTTAGCCTTGCATAAATTGACTTGCATGAGCATGAGCATCAAGCATTCATATTCAAGCTTTTACAATTGAAACATGTGATTGAAACATATGCAACATTGCTTGTTATTTTATGTTTCCTTGTATATATGCATATGATCATGAGTGAATACATGTAAATGATGGATGTGAGTCACTAAAACATATTAGCTACACTTATGATGACTAGTGGAACAATGTTCATGAAGATCATTTTGTCTAATCAAGTACTTAAGTGATGCTATGCATGTGGACCTGGACAGCTCTATGTGTAACCAATGCATGAAATGAGTGTATGACCTTACAAATAGCTTAAACATGTTTAGAAGATCATTATGAACAACTTTGGTATTCATGGTTAGGGCTAAATTGGTCACTAAGCCCTAGTTCATGTATAAGCCATCTTTTGAATGTAAGGTGTTTGACCAAGTTTGAACCATATGATAGAGACCTTGCATGGAGGTGGTTACTAAAGCAAAGTTGTAGTATTTGATAAGGGGAACAACTTTTATGTTTGGGTCATAGACTGGTTTAGCTTCTAACATGCTTGAATTAGGCTCACAAGATCCAACAATTTACTGTTTTCAACACTTACAGAAATTTTCTAAGTCATATACCCAGACAGTGCTGACAAGCTCACATTTTGATGATATTACTCGGTTTTGGTTGAGATTTAGCACATGATTCTTTAAGAACAATTGGAGCTGGTACATAGGTCTACAATTTATGTTTAGGTTGTTTGCACTAACAAGCTACGAGCCAGGAGATTTTGATGCTTGAAATCATGCTATCAGGCTTGCATCGCGGGTATTGAACTGAACTGAACCGGGCCTTTAGTGTCCGACAGGCAACAGGGGATGGCCACCGCGTGGAGCTGGTGGTAAGCCGCACATCGCCGCCGGTCTGCCCAGTCAAGCCGTGCCAAGCCAGAGCACGTCTTTATCACCCCCAGCGCTCACCCGAGATGCCCGTGCTCCCATTTTTCATTTTCTGGCCTCCTCCTTCGCCGTTTGTAGTAGCGCAGCAACCGCCATGGCACAGTCAGCACTGCCATCACCATCACTGGCACCAGCTTGCTTCACCTCACCCATTCACCACCATAGCCACTCCACTACCATCACCGAGTCTCACTGCACCTGCCTGTGCTCACCAACAGCACCTGGTAAGCCGCCGTGCCGCGCACGACCTCGCCGAAGTGTCACCGCCGAGCCCTGTCGTTGTGGCCGCACCATCTCCGTCCACCTTTTGCCGTGTTGTCTTGTGCGCTAGGTTTGCCATGGTCAGTAGATGCTTGTCCGAGCTTTAGCTTGAGTCACCGTGGTCACCTCCGGCGTATCGCCGCCGACCGCTTCCGCCGCGCCGCCATGGCCGCCGCTGTCGTCCTTCGTGTCATTAATCCACCCACCTAGATAGACTAACATGTGCGCGAGGTCTAGAGGGTCGCCATAGACTAGGTGCTGTTGCCGGAGAAGTCGCCGCCGGCGAGTTAGCGCCGCGCCGTGTGATTCCTCTATTTCTGGTTTCACTGACATGTGGGGTCACTGACTAGCGGGTCCCAGCTGACAGTGACTGTGAAGCTTAAGATAGTTCATTTATTTCCTGTTTTATGTGCAACTTTGAAAAATGGATAAGTTGAGCTATAGAGATGCAAATATTATGAACCAAATTTTGTAGTGTTCCTTAGGAAGTGTAGTATTTATGAAAAATATAATATTAGCTTTTGTAGTAGAGTTTCTGGAAGATTTAAAATGAAACTAGAAATGTGTTTTTAAATGTATGTAAACTTGTTTAATTTATATCTAGAATTCCTGTGCTCCAAAAATTATGAAATTTATGTGGTGAGCTGTTCTTGATAAGTATAAGCTCTGGTAAAAAATTGAGGGCCATAGCATGAATAGATTTCTAGTTATAGATTTTCCTTTTTTAATTAGGTGATCCTTGTGTGAACTTTTATAAATTAATTATGAATCCAATACTCATGAAATTTATTGGAGGTTGTCCTATTATCATATGGATGCTAAGAAAATATAAGATCTGTTGCTTGACACTTTTCACTAGGGTTTCCTATTTATGTTATTTTAAGCCTTTGTGCCTTGTCATTTTTGCATAGGATGTTTTACTTAGTAAAATGATATGAAACTTTTACAGTAGTCTATTGGTAGCACTAGTAAGCCACTGTAAATTTTTGAGAATTTATGATGCACCTTTAGTATATGTTTATTATTTACCCTAATTATTTAATTAAATTAATAAAGACATTTAAATAATTAGATTGTGATTAAGCATGATGTTTTCTATGGTTCTTATGATGCATAGTAACTGTTGATGTCAATGGTAAGGCTTAGAAGCCATTGATGGTGTACAAATAACTAATTATCGCTTTATCATTCAAATACAAGACTGCATGTATAGTTTTGATTGTGTGGATGGTTTCATATGGATAATGGTCTCTGCTGTAAAACTTGTTAATAACAAAGTTGTAGATAACTTACTAATCTACCTTGTGTTAAATTTTCACAGCCATAGGACTTAGGGTTTTTGAGTTCTAGGTGTTACAAGTTTGCTGGCCGAAAGGTTTACCTTCTGGAATGATTTGATTGAATGATTTGTTTGCCCTACATAACTCTTGAATCATAGTGAGAGTATTAAAAAAAGTTGTAGATAATTTTATAAGCTTTCCAGAAAGTCCAAGATCATAGCATTTGGATAAGTAGAACTTTAGTTATGAGTAAAATAAGTAGCTGCTATTTTGCGGTATAGTAAATACATTATTAAAGTAGTTGATTAAATAAGCAAGAAGAGATATGCACATACTTAGTCAAATGTGATGCACTTGTTATTACTTTAACACCATATTGTTAAGAATACTTACAAGAATCCATTCATCATGTATCACCATACTATACCTATCAATATGAATGCATTCGCAATATCTTATGTCATACTCATGCATCTAGGATCGACGGAGGAGATAACGTTGCTGGAGTTCAACGAAGGAGAGGAAGGGGACCAGCAGGAGATTCCTCAAGCCACAGCTCCCGAAGGCGAGGTGTAGACCCCTAAAGAGCTTCTAGAGTGCCCTAACCACCGCCCTGCTTCCTTTCTGAAAGGCAAGCCCCGGAGCATTCTAAGTCTCCTAGTGTTTTACTTGAGTCCTTTATGATTGATGCATTAGGTTATAAGAGTTATCTGGAAACACTTGATGCATGGAACCACCTTGTCTAGATATATACACCTTTAACCCTGTGTAGGTCTAGAATCGAATATATGCTTAGCCATGCTTAGACCGGTAGAAGTCAGGTGATTTCCTGTCACCTGTGAGATATAGGAGGATACCGAAGCACGGTTGTCTATATTTGCTATCGTGGAAAAGAACCATGGGGTAATATAAATCGAGGCTGAATAGAGTCTATGGTAGGTTGACTCATGTGATTCCGTCTATGCTGATTAAGGACCGTACCATTGTTGGCGCTGTTTGACAAGATTGAACGCATGCCTATCACTTAGCTGGTCGGATAACTCATTCTGACCGTGAAGCTGAGTAGCTCAACTCAGGCCGGGCCTCGCTCTATAAGAGTGCGCACTCTAGATGGTAGTAAGGATGTGTGGGGAGCTAGACTGAGCCCAAGGGCAGGCTGGGCCTGAACGTCCTAGCATTTGGTTGTCCCTGATTGTGTGGCGCTGGGCAAACCCGTGATGTGTACTTGAGTTATACCAAAGGTGACCTAAGGTGACCGTTGATCTGGTCTGCTTGGGTTTGTGTTAGGAATAAATTTCTAGCTGGTTGAAATCAATTCGAATCGCCGTCTCTCCTGAATAGTGAGAAACTTGGCTAGTACCAACATCATAGTAATTGTATTATGGAATATGATGGTTCGGATAAACATGGAATTACAATACCTGCTATGGTTACTATTGTATGCTCTTAAAATGATATACCACATGTTTAGCACAGGATAGTTGCTAATTTAGAGATGGATAGTCATAATTAACTTGATAACAGAATTATAATTGTATAATTGAGTTAATCGCTTTTTATGCAAAATATTGTCAAGCTACATCCACTTATACAGCCTTGCATGATCCTTGGAGTCATTTTATTTCTGGTTTATGATGGGTAAGTCTAGCTAAGTACCTTCTCGTACTTAGGGTTTCATTTCTCATTGTTGTAGATGGCACTATGTATCATGGTTATTGCAAGAGTTGCTTCTATCCCGCTGTGGATGAGGAGTAAGCCTTGGGCAGGCTTCTTTATAAATCCTTCTACATCCTTTTGTGGACTATGATCGTATGTTGGCACTGTATTAACTTATGTTGGCAAATGCTACTTTCAAACTTAATTTGCTTCCACTATTATCTATCAAACTTGGTTTGTAATAATTTTGTTTCATACTCTGATGATGGAAATGTATCTTTGAACTTTGTGTAATATGTGACATGTATGTTGAATCATGTACGATCTTGGTTGTTGTAAATCATTTATCGAGACCCATCGTGGTACTCGATGGACTACCGGGTTTATATGGGTTCAAGTATGACAATGCGACCGTTTGCGGGCTACCATTGTACTTGTACTCTTATAAATTGGTCGGTTCTTCAACAAGTAGCGTTCGAGCAGTTAGTTCATTACTGGGCTCTTGGCCTCGGCTAGCCCATTTCCATAATGTCGAGCGCTAGAGCCCGTGCACGTGTAGGAGGAACAGACATGACTGAGGAACCATAGCCGACCACCCATAACGCAGAGCGCTGGAGCCTATAGCACGTGTAGGGAGAGATCAGAGATAGGGTTTTCTCCAAAGAACATAGAGCAGAACGTTTGCTGCTCGATGGTTGGTGGAATATCTTAAAGATATTTTAGTATGGAGAAATGGGGCGAAGCATTTTTGGAGATCACATATAATCATCGGAGTTTGTTAAGGAGTAGCTTGGAGCTAGTAATCGTAAATGGAGATTAAACTGGAGTGGAGAAATAATGGAGACAAATTATGTGACAAAAACTTCATTCATAATGGAGTGAAGAGTACATATCTAGAGCGTTTCAAGGATAGAAACGTATAAGGTGCTCGATGTGCCACGAATTGGGGATATCGATTCCCTCCATGTCACATAGCCGATAAGACCCTGGTTAGGTAACCTCTTTGACCACGTAAGGCCCTTCCTAGGGGGAGGAGAGCTTGTGCATCCCTTTGGTTTTCTGCTTTCTATGGAGAATGAGGTCGCCGACCGCAAATGAATGACCTTTGATATTACGATTGTAGTATCTTCGCAGGCCTTCTAGGTATTTGGCTATGTGGATGCAAGTGATCAGGCATTCTTCTTCTGCTCTATCGACGTCCTCTATCTGAACAGCTATGGCTTGCTCTTCATTATAATGTTCCACCCTAGGTGCTCGGAAGGCAATGTCCGCTGGAAGTATGGCTTCTGAGCCATAGACCAAAAAATATGGAGACACACCGGTGTTGCGACTAGCTTGAGTGCGCAGTCCCCAGACCACAGCTAGGAGCTCTTTGAGCCATCTGCCCGGATGCTTTTCCTCTTTCTGGTATAGTCTCTTTTTGAGGGCATCGAGGATCATGTTGTTCACCCGTTCGACCTGGCCATTGGCTCTAGGATGAGCAATAGAGACGTATTTGACAGAGATGCATCGGTTTTCATAGAAATCCCAAAAATGGTGACTGGTGAATGTAGTTCCGAGGTCAGTGATAATGCTATTCGGGAGACCGAATCTATGGATGATATCTTCGAAGAGCTCGACTGCCTTCTTTGCAATGGCCAAAACAAGCGGCTTGTATTTGATCCACTTGGAGAACTTGTCAATGGTGACGTATACGTACCAAAAACTGCCTGGCATAGGCTTGAAAGGCTCGATCATGTCCAGTCCCCAGCATGCAAAAGGCCCAGAAGTTGGGATGGTCTGCAATTCCTGCACCGACATGTGTATTTGCTTGGCAAAAAATTGACACCCTCCACAATGTCGGACGAGGTCTTCCATGTCAGAGATGGTTGTGGGCTAGTAAAAGCCAGCTCAGAAAGCTTTGCCCACCAGGTTTCTAGAGGCCACGTGATTACCACAGGAGCCAGAGTGAATCTCAAGAAGTAGTTTCACTCCCTCTTCTTGGGTGAAACATTTCTGTAGTATCCCTTCCTTAGCGCTTTTCCTCATCAACTTCCCATCACCCAGCACGTAATGCTTGCTGCGATGGATGAGGCATTCAGTTTTGGTCTTATCGGTGGGTGCGTCAGCGCTGGTGTGGTATTTGATGAATTGTTCCCTCCAATCTATGACCGGCAAAGGTACTATAAGTACCAGCTGCTCGATGGGGAAAACTTCTTGAACTTCCTTCTCTTCCTTAATAGACAGCATAAAGAGGTCTTGAACGAAAACCCCAGGCAGAATCACAGCGCGAGAAGAGCCTATCTTAGATAGGTGGTCGGTGAGCTGATTTTGGTCTCGTACCACGTGGTGGTACTCGATACCGTAGAACTTTCCTTTGAGTTTCCTGATCTTGGCGCAGTATGCATCCATCTTCTCATTGGAACAGGACCAATCTTTGTTGACCTGGTTAATGACCAGCGCGGAGTCTTTGTATACCATGAGGCATTTGACACCGAGCTCGATGGCTATACGAAGTCCATGGAGACATGCTTCATACTCTCCGGCATTGTGGAAGCTGGAAAATGAATTCAGAGGCCATAATGGAGCTTGTCCTTAGTTGGAGTAATAAACAAAATGCTGGCACCAGCACCATTGATGTTGAGGGCACCATTGAAATACATTATCCAGTGCTCGGGGCAAGTAGCGGGGATGGGCTCTTGGATCTCGATCCACTCAGCGATGAAGTCAACCAGCGCTTGTGACTTAATGATCGACCTGCTTCTGAATTATATGGAATAAGTGCCGAGCTAGACTGCCCACTTGATGATGCAGCCATTGGCCTCTTTGTTATGGAGGATGTCCCCTAGAGGGAACTCGGTGACCACGATGATCTTGTAGTACTTGAAGTAATGGTGGAGCTTGCGTGACGTGACCAGAATGGCGTATAACAGCTTCTGAACCTGAGGGTAACGAGTTTTGGACTCATTAAGAACATCACTGATGAAGTAGACCAGACATTGTACCTTATAGGCTTGTCCAACTTCCTCGCGCTCGACGATGATAGTTGTGCTAATGACACAAGAAGTGGCAGCGATGTAGATCAATAGGGTTTCATCTGGTTGAGGCACCATCATAATTGGAGGCTTCGTTAGAAAGAACTTGAGTTGCTCACAGGCCATATCAGCTTCCTCTTACTAGGAGAAGCGCTCGAAGGCCTTGAGTAGTTTGAAGAATGGTAGTCCCTTTTCGCCGAGGTGTGATATAAAGCGGCTGAGAGCAGCCATGCACCCTATGAGCGTCTGTATATCCTTTATGTCGGTTGGCCATTTCATCTTGGTAATGGCAGAGACCTTGTCGGGGTTGGGTTCAATATCACGGGCGCTGACGATGTAACCTAGGAGTATGCCGGATGGAACTCCAAAGATGCACTTTGAAGGGTTCAACTTCCATCTATATCTTTTTAGGTTGGAGAACATTTCTTCGAGGTTAGCGATGAGACTATCAGTGGTTTTGGATTTGACGACCACATCATCGATGTAAGCTTCGATGTTGCGGCCTATCTGTTGGTCAAGGCACATTTGGATGGCCCTTTGGTAGGTCGCCCCGGTGTTTTTGAGTCCAAAAGACATGGTGGTATAGCAATACGCACCAAAAGGCATGATGAATGATGTTTTGATCTGGTCGTCCTCTTTGAGGGATATCTGGTGATAGCCAGAGTAACAGTCGAGGAAGGAGAGGAGTTTGCAGCCGACGGTGGAGTCTATAAGCTCGTCTATTTGAGGAAGACCGAAGGGATCTTTAGGGCAGTGTTTGTTGAGATCAGTGTAATCAACGCACATTCTCCATTCTTTATTCTTTTTCTGAACAAGAACTAGGTTTGCTAGCCACTCAGGATGATACACTTCTTTAATAAATCCAGCTGCTAGGAGCCATTTTATTTCTACCCTAATAGCCACCTTCTTGTCTGGCATGAATCGTCGGAGTTTCTGCTTGATCGGCTTGGCGGTCGGTGAGACATTCAAGGAGTGCTTGATCTTCTCCCGTGGTACCCCTGGCATGTCTGCAGGTTTCCAAGCAAATACGTCGGTGTTGGCACATAGGAAGGAAATGAGCGCGCTTTCCTATTTTGGGTCGAGATGAGCCCCAATCTTGGCGATCTGGGTGGGGTCATCGAGGCCGAGGTTGACCTCCTTCGTTTCCTTAGACTTGGCAGAGGCATGAGCAGGCTCTAGCGCTGGGATCTCTAGGTCATCGGCGGGCACCATCTTGGCATCGGTGACCATGCTAGCCATCTGGATGGAGAGGTCGGTGGCTTCGGCGAGGGAGAGACTCTCTATTTTGCAGGCGTAGGCGATGAAGACATTGGCTCGTAGGGCCAGAACTCCTACAGGCTAGGGCATATTCAATACTAGATAGGTGTAGTGTGGTATGGCCATGAACTTGGCTAGAGCTAGCCGACCAAGTATGACGTGGTAGGCGGTGTTGAAGTCGGCGACATAGAAGTTGATGTGTTCGATGCAGAAGTTGCTAGCTGTGCTAAATTGTACCAGGAGGGTGATCTCTCCAAATGGTCGTGATGCCCTACTAGGTACCACACCCTAGAAGGAGTCAGAGGGAGTGAGGTCTTCTACTCCAAGGCCTAGCTCCTTTAGGGCTCCGGTGAAGAGGATGTTTAGGGTGCTTCCACCATCGATGAGTCCTTTCCTGAAGAGTACTTTCTTGATGGTTGCATCGAGAATGAGGGGGAAATGCCCTGTGTAAGGGATGTCTGCCCACTTGTCAGCCCTATAGAAGGTGATGGGGACCTCAGACCAGTGTTCAGAGTTCTCTCATGAATGCTCAGGGTCCTTTGGGATCATCACCGTCAGGATCTACAACATTGCCGGGATTAAGTGGCTAGAGGGTTGCATTTGGATTACCAAATTCTTGCTCGTATTCTTGACACCGACATACTTCCTCCTCATACCGAGAGAAATGGTGCCCATTGATATGACGTCGTGCATCCCGAAGGTTGTTGATGTGTGCTCGAACATCTTGATTGACTTCTTGGTCATGTTGGCGAGGGTAGTCGATATGGTTCCCCTTAGCTCCGGCCTAGAGGAGTTGTCCATCATCACGATGTTGGTTGGTGAAACGGCTTCTGCCGGGGTGGCAATTGGATCTTGGTGTGACAGATCGGTGATTCGAGCTTGTCGAGTAGGAAGGTCCTTGATCCTGGTGGATCTCGTTGACCTAGCAGTGCGCAGCTTTAAGCATTGCAGCGACCTTGGCGACCTCTGGCATTTGTTCGAGCCAAGTGAGCTCGTTAGTGGCCATGGCTAAGTTGGTGCTTGGGGTCTTGTAGACATCATGGCCATCAACACAGACGAATTCGTTGTCCAGGGTGTGGCAGAGTGGTCATGGCCTCCCTTGCGAGTCAAGTTGTTCTCCATTGCGAGCAGCCTCGGCTCGCACAATGGCGGCCTCATTTGCTCGGCACTGCGCATAGTTGGTGTTTCTGTTGACATGAGCTGCGTGGTCCTCATTGGTTTCTCCATCCCATGGAGGGATATTGATGCTGACATTAAAAATCCAACCTCCACGGAAGGGTGGAAAAGGAGGTTGGATGGTGGCGGTTTTGGTGACAATCTCCATAGAGCCCTGGGACTCAGAGTTTGGATTCTCCTCTAGGATGGTGTGGAGGGATTCTTTGGGACATTGGCCAATTTGCAGCATGTTGACAGTCGGCGAGAGCTAGTTAGCGATCGAGTCGGCAAGAGGATAGATGTCCCCAATCTGGTCAGTGAACTTGCCCCTTAGGGCATCCTGATGGATGGTGGTCATAACCCCTAGAGTTTCTCGATTGGCCTCCGATAGATCAGAACTGAAGTATGGTCAGCGCTGGACCAAAGTCATCAAAGCCGATTCCACGATGGAGAGGTAGTCGGCGAGCTTCTAGCCAACCTGATTGATGGATGTGATCAGATTGTCGTTGACGATCTGCTTCCTCAGGTAGCGGGAGAGCAGGCGGTGAGTTGTTGGTGAAGATGACCTCAGAAGCGGTTCTGAGATTGGATCTACTATTGCAGGTCTTGGCATAGTCGGTGTAGAATCAATCTGCACTGGCTTGATGATCTCTCCATCTCTGTCAGCATTGATGACCTAGGAGATCGATCCGACCATAAAGATCTGGTTGAACTTTCAAGAGGACAAAGAGCCTGCAAAATGTACCATCTTGTTCGTCATGGAAACAGCACGCACACCCCTACCTAGCACGCCAACTGTCGACAGAATATCGTCAGCAGTCCTTCGAGGGATATCCCACAAAGGTAGATTGATCGCTAGTGGTGCGCATAATCAAGAACAAGAAGGCAATAGAGATATAAGAGTTAGATAGGTTCAGGCTATCTGCACGACGTAATACCCTACTCCTGTAGTCTATTGGTTTGTATTGGCTATTGTATGATATTGCGTGTGTTTTAAGGGGGTCCCTTACCCGCCATATATAGCCGGGGGTAGGGTTACAAGTCGGTTAGATCTACAAGATAACTAGTAAGTAATAACAGATTACAGGAATCACAAGATCGAGCATATCCTAACAGATCTTGTAGCATCTTTAGGATATTGCCCTGGATGTCTTGTGGTACACACCGAGCAGTACCGTGCACCATAAGTCTTTGTCTTATGGGCTGGACCACCCCTGGCGACGCAGTCCATGTAGTCTACCATGGGTATTCGGGGTTTCTAACCCCCCACACGCCCTCCTCCACCTACTCTCCCATGGACACAACCATCGATTGTGCCTCCCCGGTCGACGCTGTGGCCACCCTGACACCACTCATGCCCTCCATCGGCGCGGCGCCAGCTGGCTCCTGGCGTGTTTGCTAGAGGAGGATCTTTTTTGGAGCGAGCTGCAGGAGAGTCCAATGTTCTCCGACGCTGCAAGGGACATGGCAGTTAGTTCGTGGCAAAAATTCATTAGGACAAAAGGACGAGAAAACTCTTGACTCACCATGATGCCATCATACAAGGACATTTTGGGGCCAGCTCGCCCGACCTCAGCTGCTCCTCATCAGCATGTTGCTGCTTTGAGCCCTCCCTCGGCTCAGAGGGCTCGAACGAATCAGAATGGCCACCTCCAGCCACCTCTAGAGGCACCGCTGAGGGCTCATACGGAGCGGGGCGATCTATTTCCGCCGGCTCTAGGGCCGCCGTCGAAGGCCCGAACGAGAAGAGGCAGCCTAACTCTACCGGTTCTAAGGCCACCATCGAAGGTCTAGATGGGGCGGGGCGTTTTAATTCCACTAACTCCAGGGGCGTGTCTTCCCCCTCCTACCCTGTGGCATGCCATAGGAAGGGCCCCTCCTATGGTGAAGGTGGGTCCTCATCCCCGGTGGCCAGATCATCCCATGGGATGGGCGACATGGAGCCATCATCTTCCTCCTCTTCTTCTTCCTCCTCCTCTTCTTCCGACAAACCTTGACGCCGCTTCCCTTGCTGCAGTTTCGCTCACTGCTTCGACCATCGTTTCTTCTCCTCGTCATCCTTCTTCTTCTTCCTTCGTTCATCCATGGCATGGTTTCTCATCCTTATGGACACATGCTCTGGCAGCGGCGCGATAGAGTCCCGAAAGAATGACCCCACCGGCAGCTCGATGAAGCTCGCATTCGGCCGCATCATGGGATGCCCCAGGATTAGGAACATGGCGTTGCCCTCCCCCATGGCCTCTTTGATGCACTACGTGACCTCACTGTCGTGGAGTAGCCCCTGGGTGAGCATCGTCTCGATGAGCTACGCATCGGGTGTCATCTCGTACAGTAGGAGGACGCGCGCCATCAACGGCGCCACCCTCCTCATGTGTACCCCCTGATGACACTGGCCTCATGGAGGCCACAAGTCTTTAGGAACACGATGGCCTCTAGGAGGTTGCACATCCTCTTCTTCTCCTTAACGGGTGGCCCCCATGGCCATGACGGTAGAACCTCTTCGATTAGACACTCGGAGAAGACCAGCAAGGGAGCGGTAGGATCATTCTTTAGGTAGAACCAATGTGAGTGCCACACCTTGTTGGATCTAAAGAGCTGGCAGGGCATGTACTCGGCCACCCGCTGCCCCCAAAGGTGGATGCCCACACATCCTATCGGCACCGGGGTCTCTCGGCCTCTCTCCTTCTTGATCAAGGATATAGAGAAGAAATATCTCCACAACTCGAAGTGGGGCTCGATCCCTAGGTACCCCTCGCACATCACGATGAAGGCCACGATGTGCTAGATCCTGTTCGGGTTCAAGTGCTGTAGCTCGATCTGATAGTGGTGTAGTAGACCCTGGAAGAATAGGTGGGGAGGAACCATGAGTCCACGCTCATGGAAGGGTGTGAAGGAGACGATGTAGCCGTCAAGTGGCGCCAGCGCATCCTCATGGCCGGGCACAAGCCACTCCGTCGCATCGGTCCTCCCGTGGAGAAGACCATGCTTGACGAGGCCCTCCATGCACGCATGGGTAACATCGGAGCGGTACCACAAATCCATGGAGGATGGAGGCGACTACAGAGAAGCAAAGGCAGCGGTGGAGAAGTGGAAGCTATAGATCTAGGGCTTCGGTGGTGAATTAGTAAGCACGACAGATCCAAAATGTCGGCGGCGGAGAAATGAAGAAGCTAAGGCTAAGGTTTTGGTGTGCAAAAACGTGAAGGGGAGGCCGCTATTTATAGGACGGAGCGGGGCGAGAAGGCGAACCGTCTGCCTAGATTCACATGTCCGCTGCATTGTGTCACGTCACCTCCCTTCGAAGATCGTGTGCACGCTATCTCTAGCCGCACCCTCAAAGGACACGCCGGATGACGGTTCGCCCAATTGATGGGCCAAGAACCATCACAGGTAAGGAGGGATACAGAGCTGAAAATGCTCCTACGGCCCATTTAGGCCTAGGAGTTTGAAGGATGGCCCTCTGATAGGTTCATAGCTGCTCCGAGGCTCCCTTAGAGCGAGGGATGGAAAGGGATAGGCCCACTAGCAGCCAGTACCCGGGCGCACGAGTGCCACGGGCATCCTGGCCCACGTTCAAGTCTTGGTCGGTTCCTAGTCCATGGTTTTTCCTCAAAGAAAGGCAACGAGCCCTTGGGACCGGCCGAACGGACCCAAGAGCTATATGGATTAGCCGCCAAGAGTCTGGAGTTGGTCACCCGCTGACTCATGCCAAACCCTCATGAATGGGAAGCTGAGGCCCCACTCGGACTAGCCCGTTAATAGCTCGTCGAGTGCCATGTTTCATCCATCGAGGAAAAATGTGGCAAGGCTCAGTCCCTCCATTTTATCAAAAAAACACTTGAGGCATGACGATCACAAAGATGAGCCAACCCTCGACTGGACCCTTGCTATGCGTGGGGGCTCGAGGAAAGTTGGACTCGCAAGGAGACCGAACGCGCGGTCATAGTACGACGGTGGACTGATCGGATCCTAGGGGACCAGAATCAAGAACAACATTTTTGACCTCCTAAATCCTATGGTTACATGCCCCCTAGAAGACCAATCACGACATAAGGGAATTGCCGTCCTACCAGGACACGCCGTGGGCTACAAAAAGAAGGCCAAGGCCCTTAGAGTCCTCCCATTCGGAAAACCCTCCAAAGGAGTATTCTACTCCTCCATAGGCTCGGGGGCTACAGTCGGGTATCGATAGTAGGGATACCCAAAGCAAGAAAGTTAGCACCCACGCTGACTTCCCTAGATGGCTCGAGATGCATTAAAAGGTCTCGCTCGACCCTAAGGCCACGGGCTCTGTCTTGCCTGACCCCTTGGGTGCGGGCTCTATCTCACCCGACCCCTTGGGTACGGGCTCCGTCTCGCCTGACCTCGGGCTCCGTCTCGTTCGGCCTCGAGGACACAGTTTTTGTCTCATCCGACGGGGACCCATACCACCGCTAACTACTCCAGGTCCAAGCGTATGGGCTTGGGTCAAAACTCTAACACTAGGGAAGAGACTAGAACACCTCGATGTAACTCATGGCTATGATGGGCCATACCTGAGGATTCACATCAAGAACAATGTTGGGCGTGTCGGTGCTGTTCTGCCTAACCCTCGTACGAACACTAACAGGCGCGTCAGTTCACCATGACGTCCACTGGGACGAAGTGGAATGCCATGACCAGTAGATGATGCCTGCACATGGCGCTAGTGACGAATAGGGCCATGATGTGGAGCCATCCCTGTTGACATCTACATGATTGGTTGGATCCACATGAAGGACAAGAAGGACCCGGCGATCCTAAAGGCCTTCTTCTCTCTCTCGTTCTTCTCCTTTTCCTCCGCTGTAACTCGCACTTTCCTTTCGCCTATAAAAGGGGAAGCAGTGCACCCCATGAAAGAGGATGGGGGGAACACAAGAGCACGACATGAGCACATGGCTGAGCAGCAAGCGAGCTCTCAGCACCTGTTCACTCCTTCCATCAGAGACTTGGGATCCTCTCCCTCTCCCGCCTGTTTGTAACCCCTACTGCAAACCAAGTGCCGGTAACACGAGCAACAGTGAACTGGATATAGGAATATTCCACCTGAACCAGTATAAACCCTTGTGTCCTTCGAGCACACCATCTGAGCTAGACACGCAAATACAAATTTACTCATCGATGGTCCGAAAACACCGACACATCTCCTTGTTGATTGCTTCATCCAAAGTCAGATTAGGAGTGATTCTAGTGCATTTGCATTGAGTTGAAGCATCTAGTGGTACTATTGATTGTTTGAGCTACGTGATTCTTGTTACTCTTGGTGGTTGCTGCCACCTAGACATCATGGAGGCAGCAAAGGATCATTGAGTGACTTTGGTGATTGTTGCTGGCTCTAATCGATTGGTTGTAAGGGGCTCTTGTGCTCATTCCCCGCATGAGATTCACGAAGAGAAACTTTAGTGGAATCGTGGCTAGTTGGAGTGCACTTCATGGGTGATTCTTGTGGCACCCATGTGGTGGGATAGGCGTATGAAGCCAATTAGCTCATGAATCAATGAGGACGTAGGTTGTTGGCAAGCGACCAAACCTAGGGATATATCTTGTGTCATCTCTCTTGCCCGGTTTGGTATAAAGCTCTACAATTGCAAATCATTCATTAGTCTACTTGTGTAGTGCTTGCTTGCTAGTGTAGTTTGAGTAGTTGTAGCTCTCTTGTTTAGTGTAGCACTAGAGTAGCTTGTAGTTGTAACTAGTTGTAATTAGCTCTCTAGTTAGCTCTCTTGTGTAGTTGAGTAGTTGCTAGCTTGTATGTTTGTGTGATTCAACCTAGAGACCTAACAACTAGAATTGAGTAGGAGGCTTGCTTGAGTGAGATAGAGCTAGTGCAAAGTAGAAGCTAGTTAGGATCTTTTGTTATTCTAACCACTTTGCTCTAGTGAATTTGTGAGTTTATAGGAAATTTTTATAGGCTATTCACCCCCTCTAGCCATCTAGATCCTATTAGGGGCTCCCCAGGGTGTGGGCGAGGGTTTGTAATTGAACCCAATGTGTAAAATCTAGCGGGTACAAAAAACTCATGCACGTGCCCGCTAGACCCGCGAACCCGCTCTAGAGCCCTGACATGTGGGTGTTGTGTCCTATGTGACAGTGTGAGTGTGATATTTGAACCATAATGTGTGTAGAATTTGGTATCTCCATGCAATGTACTATAATGTTGTGATCCATTTGCCTTGTTAGTTGTTACTTTCACTTTGTGTGTTGATGTATGGCAGGCTAGTGGGTGTGCCCATGGGTATGTTGTGCCTGCGGGTAGCGGGTGCGGGCACACTTTTGTACTCGTTGAGGGGTAATGGGTGTGGGTGTGGGTTTCCATACCATGTTCCTACGAAAAATGTGCTTGTTGCCATCTATACTCATCGTATATCCAGACATGGTGCTACTAAAGTTACTCCTTTTGAGCTAATGTATGGACAAGAAGCTGTGTTGCCCATTGAGGTGAATTTGGATGCATATAGATTGGCAAGACAAAATGATATGTCTGTCATTATGTATCATGAACGATGATGGACAACGTCGATGAGGTGACTAACAGAAGAATAAAGATCTAAAGGACATTGAGAAAGACAAAGCTCGAGTTGACCAAGCCTATAACAAGAAAGTCAAAAGTATGCCATTCCAAGTTAAAGATTTAGTGTGGAAAACCGTACTACTGCTTGGAACAAAAAGCAACAAGTTTGGCAAGTGGTCGCCGAGTTAAGAAATTCCTTATAAAGTGATCAAAATGATATTTGGAAATTCATATATGCTTGAGATGTTGCAAGGTGATTGTCTACCGAGAGTAATTAACGGGAGGTGTTTGAAGAAATATTTTCCAAGTGTTTGGCAAGAATTCTAGAGTGCTCTTCAAACAATGGCCGATACATGTATCACCCTTAGAACAAAAATGACCGTTGTATACATCATCCTTAGATCTCGAGTAGCCGATGAGTTGGACATCATTGCTATTTGGTATTTTATGTTTTTAGGTTCATGTAAACTAAAAACAGGAGGACATATATTGGCAGCAAACCTATGCCAACGAGAGTAGTGGGCTCCAGCATCAAGTTCCCGGCATCAAGACGACAAAGAAAAATATTTGGAACAACAAAATTGGAGGTTAAATGAAGAAAATGATGGTTTTGTGCTTGATCTGCCAAAACTGGCCTAGTCGGGTGCTGGTTTTCCTGTGCATTGCCTGACACGACTTCCTGGCCCCAAGAAAACCGGCCAAGCCAGTTTCCCTGTTTGGAGATCAGGTTGAGTCCAATTCGGTCTAGACCTATTTTTTATTGTGAAAAACTTAAACATTGCGGCTTGGAGATGTTTTCTACTGGGATGAGACCACCCCACTCTATATAAACGAGAGAATCACGACCGATTGAGGATTTCATCTTTCAATCGTCAAAAACACATCTACTACCCCTTTAATCCTAATTCTTTATATAAACAAGAAAATCAATATAATGCTAACGGTTCAATTAGTTCGTACTTTCAATCCTCCAGGTATGCAAAGAAAAAGCCACCCTAACTCTTTTTTTTCTTAAGTGAGCCTAGCTCAACTGGTTGGCTGAGAGGTGTGGCAATGCATCCAACCACCCAGGTTCAAGCCCTCTCTTGGACTGAATTTATGTGCCTATTTCTCTTCTTAATAAAAAACCACCTAGTTTCTCATAGGTTGGATCTCGTTTTTTTTTCTTAAGAGAATAAAGGATAGAGGAATAGCATTATTGATTTTCTTTGCATACCTGGAGCCTGGATTTTTCTCGAAGTTTATCTGACAGCAACTTGGGCGGGTAAACTTTGAAATGGGGTAATTTCGCCTCGCGCTGTAGGGCCTGCAGTTCAAAGGAGCAATGATTCTACACGGCTCTATTGACAGTGATGTCAGCGATAAAAACCTAGGAGAGCCACGGCTTAAATTATTGTCCATATAAGATCAATACTAGATCCTACCTCTATTTTGTACTTTTATATCTATCAGTGTCCATTCTTGTCACTAGCATAACTAATCGATGATATATAAAGCAAAAGTGGAAAAATGATAATGTTAGTCGAAGGCTTTAATTAGTCATTAGCTGTATGGTATTTCAATGCTATTCGTGCAATTTGCGTGATAGATGTTATTTGGTGCGGTTACAATATAAAATTAAGAGAAATGCTAAAACATAACTCGGGTGTTTTAGCCGGGACGGACGTGCAATTTTTGCACCGTCAGATCTGCGAGGGCCGCGGTGGAGGCCGTCCGATCCTGCGCTCGGCTAAGCTCGTGGCTCCTTCCTCTCTCCTCTCTGGCAGTGGCAGCGGGTTCCGGCGACGCCGATAAGGTAGGCGCCCGACTCCTCCTCCTCCTTCTCCTCCTCCGGAGACGAAGACGACGACGACGGTGGCTAGGGTTTCGGTAAGCCTCTCCTCCTCTTTCTTCTCCAATTCTGACAGGTATAGAAGGGGCCAGCCGGGGGGAAGCAGGCAGACCAAGCAGTGTGGATGGTGGCTGGGTGGTTTAGGGGCCCTGGCGGTGGTAGTAGCGGCCGGGCTAGGTCGGGCAGGGGAGGCTCGCCGGAGTTGGAGAAAATGGCAGCAGGCTAGCTCGCCGGAGCTGGATAAGATGGTGGCGGGCGAGCTTGCCGGAGCTGGAGAAGGTGG
Organism: Miscanthus floridulus; assembly: GCF_019320115.1. Lineage (NCBI taxonomy): Eukaryota > Viridiplantae > Streptophyta > Magnoliopsida > Poales > Poaceae > Miscanthus > Miscanthus floridulus. Next base: position 999 of record NW_027097873.1, on the reverse strand, counting down.
CGGCGGTGGGGGGGCGATGGTCGGCAGCAGGGGTGAGGATGAGCAGGAACGATGGCGGACGACTAGAGGAGGAAGAAGAACAATGCCCAGAAAAAAATTGGGTGTGGGTTGAGGGTGAAACACGCGAGTGACACATAGACGGACTCAAAATTAAATGTTGTTGTTCTTGTGCCATATATTTCATCGCCGTGTGTACGTAGTTTTACTCGTCAAAGAGAGTTTATGGATCAATATAATAGAATCAAAAGTACAGTCCCTATATAAATCATACGAATCATATTAGAGATGATGCATAGAAGTCGTACTAGATATGATAGTACTACTTAAACAACTAAAAGAACAATTTCATTATTAGAAGGCATACTACTAAACACATCTCGGCATATACTATTTCAATTATAGTGGTATAGGATTGGTCCCCATCGTGGTAAGTTTATGAATCAATAGAATAGAACTAAAGTACAGGACCCTATATAAATCATACGAATCATATTAGAGATGATGCGTGCAAGCCGTACTAGATATAATAGTACTAGTTAAATAGCTAAAAGAACTGTTTCATTATTAGAAGGCATACTAATAAAAACCTCGGCTTATACTATTTCAATTCGAGTGGTATAGGATGTACCCTCTTAGTAAGATGTTTTTTTTGAGAATTATGTAAGATGTTATTATTGCTATAATGCATTGTTCCAACCATTATGTCTAAGATAGGTCATAGCCTCTATTGTCTATTTATTTTCTGGTTTTTGTAAAGGTACTCTTTATGTGTTTTCTATATCCAGGATGCCTATTATTAATAGCAGATGTCTCTATATATAAGTTTGCAGTTTGCATCCATCCATCTTATTCACTCCTTTATTTGACGGTAACACATATGGCTCTCTACCTCCACCCCAGAACAACCTTAGGTTATAACGTTATCTCTCTCTCATCCTTTCTCTCTCTACCTATCCGTTCCCAAGTATAGTATATAGGAGAGGAGTATATTTTTTTAGA
>NW_027097872.1:0-40000 GCF_019320115.1 Miscanthus floridulus | reverse complement strand
GTTGTCGTTGTTATCAAACAAGACCTAAGTGTTGTCGTTGTTTGTTGAACTAGCGGAGATGTGATCGCCGCTTGGCATCTCCAGTCTCCTACGATAGTTGGTGTCTGACTTTGAATATTCAGCCATAACTTCAAATAATTTATTTACTAATGCTGGTGGATTTCTTGCAAAGTGTGAGACGCTCTATCCTACACCAAGCCCTTCGACTGCTGTGGCGATAACGGTTGCATGTGGTACATGAGAAGCCTCGTTCGATTTGCTCCTACAGCTAGATGGACCGCGGTATCAGACTATCCGTCGTGAACAATACCATCAATTACTAGTATGAATAGCTTTGAGTGCAACAAACGTTGTCCCCTACGGATACAACGGTTGTCTAGTAATTGGCGATGAACCTGCGATGGTTGGCTTGCCCGTCTGATCTTGGTACTTTGGGTTTGTAATACGCAGGCCAAGACTGTGTTCTTGCAAATGATTTGCGAGAGGAGAGTTCTTGTCAAACAATAACATGTCCCTCAAGTGTGCTTGAATTTACGTGCTGTTTGGTTCGGCAATACGTACAGGAACAAAAATGGGAAGTGGAACTCATTCATGCCGCTACCTGTTGCAAAGTAATCAATATTGTAATTTGTTTGGTTTGGCAAAATGGATATCCGTTAACCTCAACCAAACTAAATGCAACGCTACCTGGTAGCGGCGTAAACGGATAACGGGGCAAAACACACCAACCAAACAAAACCTTAGTGTTGAGGATCCGGTCTTGGAATCTTGAGTGTAGTCCCTGCTTTTCTTTAAGCCGCGTACTTTGCTACTGGGTCTTTTGGTTGTGGCTTCTTTGGCTTCGTGCATGCTTGATTTCATGCCTCTGCCACAATGTTTGCAACGATTTCATAAGTGATTTGCTGCTTTTACTTCAATAGGTTGTTGAATTCTTCTTTGTAGGCTTCGAGTTTTCCTTGTACTTTGCACTCATTATATATCTCTTCTCTTTGCTTTCTTCTTGCACTGTAAATGGCTTCTTCGTCACTAGTTGTGCATATTGTTCAGCTTCTTCTCTTGATGCGAATCTTAGTCTTTGTCTTATCGAGGGATGACTACGAGGGTAGTTTTTTTCTTTTGGTGCTTCGAACTAGCACTATCCGAGGTGGATGCTGGCATTCTCTTGGAGGTTTCTGGTGGATTTCCTCTTTTTTACCTCTTTCTAACATTGGAAAGCTTGGCTACAGCTATGGGTTGGCGTCAACTGTCGTCGAAGTCCTAAGGTTCCGGCAAGGGTGGAGGGGAGGAGGGGCAAAGATATTATTGTTCCATTGTTCGCCTTTCATTTCTTGTGAGCTCACTACAATGGTACTCTTTACAACACATAGACCATATTTACCCACGCCCTTAGGCCATCATTCCTAGAATATTCCACTACGATCAGGGCTAAAACGATCCTTACACAATCAAACAGTACTCAGCCCGTTCGCTTGAACTTATCATCCAGCTTATTAGCTAGAATCTACAGTATTTTCCTCTCACAACAAAACAGCTTCAGCCGACTTATGTATCAGCCGAACAGAGCCTTGGCTTATGGCCCTACTAGCAACCTTGTGGGACACGCTGGTAGGTCCAAAGGTGACTTTGCCTCACTGCCACACAAAACATCTTTCTAACGAGTCTTCGCCTCATTGCCTCCGCGGCCTGTTTCCATACGGCAGTACTAGCGTCCGGACGGACGCCCGCGCCTGCACTCCGTCCCCCCCCCCCCCACACACACCTGCATCACGTGCTCGTCTACACAGGGCCCGCACTGGCCGACTGCACGTGGGGAGTCCCCGTTCGCGCGCCCCTCCACTTGTCATGCGCATGCACGTGGGCAGCTGCTGTAGTAGGTGACTACAGTAGGTGGCTACGCTAGCATCTAGAAGAGGGGGAGGGGCAGTGGATGCCCAGCCAGCGCCGGGAGGAGGCGAAGGTGAGGCAACAGAAAAGCAAAGACAGATATGTAACACCCGATCTACTTTTAAAATATTCGGATGCAACACTTACAACATACGTCTAAAGGTAGATGAAATACATGAAACATGCATTTGAAACACTAGCTGGTGACCAGATCTACTTTTGAAACATCCAGATGAAACACTTGCAACATACGTACGAAAACAGCTGAAACACTCGAAACATGTGTATGAAACACTTGCAAAAAACACCTGAAAACACTTCATATGTGTGAAAACATATGCAACATCCAGATAAAATACTTGCAAACATACGTCTGGAAAAAGGAGATGAAACATTTAGAACATACACTTGAAACATACATGTATAGCCACTTCAACATGTGCAACGTTTCGATCTACTTTTGCAACATCAAGATGAAACACTTGCAACATATAGATGAAATATCTGAAACACTTGAAACATACTCTTGCAACATGGGCTTTGCTTGGACGAATGGAGGCACGTCGGTGTAGAGGTCGACGCGGCGCATGGACCTCGCTGTGCGGCAGCAGCATGGGCAACTCGCCAGCGGGCGCGGCGTCACACGAATCTCATCCCCCTCGCCTGCTTGCTGGAGCATCCGTTGTGGAGGCTCGCTAGCTCGGTGGAGGCGATCCCGGCGAGTGGGTCGGCCGCGGCGAGGAGGCAACGTGGTGGAGGCGGTCCAAGCAGATTGAGCCCGGTGGGAAATGCGGCATGGAGGAGGCCACAGGGGATGGGCGTGGCTCGGCAAGGGCATGACGCTATGGGGACCGGCGGCAAGGCAGAGTGAGGTGAGTGGATGGGCACAACGACACAGGGAGAAAACGGCGCAGCGAGCATCGAGGCGCGCGGACGGGACAAGCGGATAGGGTCACTGGGCGAGTAGTGAGCGGAGGGAAGCGTCCGTCCTTCCGAACGTCTTAATTGTATCTTTATCGTTTTCCATAACCCTGGTGAAGTCCCTTTGCAAAGGTGTCCTACAACTTACTCCCTCCGTCTCAAAATAAATCTCCATCTCACATTTCTAGAAGTCAAATAATCCAAACTTTGACAAAATATATATTAAAAAATATTAATATTCGTGATACTATTTTCTATAAATATAGTCAAAATTAAGATTGGTTGACTCTGAGAGGGAGACTTATTTTGGGACGGGGGGAGTATTAAAGAATGAATTTAATAATTCCAGTTCCAAATGAAATGTAAATTTTTTTTTATGAATCAATCAATTTTAAGTTTAACTAGATTTATAGAAAAACAAAACAGCATTTGTATCTATAAATAAGTTAAGAATATATATTTCATGTTACCTATCATAAATATTAGTTATATTTTATACATTTAATTAGATATGAGATTAATTAACACATCGAGAAATGAGATTTATAATCACTCTAGAGCATAACAATAAGGTTAGTTTGCTCGCAGTCCATCCCATGAGTCCATGATCCACTACTAGTTGAAGCACCTAGCCATGAAGCCATGCTGGTTGGTGGGGTGGCGGGGCCGCTCAAAACAAAAAAGATTTAATTCTCGAGAAAAATGATTTGCAGATCATGAGGCGCGCATCATGGATCCGTTCGAGCAAAGGGCTGGGCGCTTACAATGATACTGTCTATTCCACGTAGCGCGCTAGCAGGTTAGCAATAAGGTACCGTAACCATCAGTTATTGTTTGTCTATGGACTGTTCACCAGTTTTTTATAGAAAAAAATCTTACACGTCATTGCTATAAACCTAAATCCTTCATCCGTCGCCTTAAAAACATGCTTCTCATATTGTCATTGGTGTTAACCTATAATTCCTTTTATATCAAAGTCACGGGGGCTAATTGCATTTTTGCCCTCGTTTTCACATCTAACTGCAAAGTTTGCTCTTCTTTTTGGAATTTACAGATTTGCTCTTTGTCGGGGATCAATACTAAGGTAACCGAAGAGAAGAAGCTAATGATCATCAACATTGAATCATCCGAGCAGTCAAAAGCCTGACTACAGCTCCAACCGACCCTAAGGTGCGCGGGCTTCGCCTCGCCCGACCTCTGTGGGCGGGCCCTTGGGTTTGTGCTCCACCTCACCCGACCCTAGGGCCGTGGGCTTCGTCTCGCCCGACCCTTGGGTTTGTGCTCCGCCTCGCCTAACCCTAAGGCCACGGGCTCCGCCTCACCCGACGAGGACCCATACCGCCGCCGACCACTCTAGGTCCAAGCATATGGTCTGGGTCAAAACTCTAACACCAGGAAAGAGACTGGCACGCCTCGATGTGAAAATGAGGGCAAGACCATCAAGGGCGTACGTGGGAGGGACCGTACGTCATCGCGGAGGTGCTCCGACCAGGCACCTACAAGCTCAAGACCATCGAGGGCGTAGTCTTCGTCAACGTCTGAAACATCGAACAACTACGTCATTTTTACCCTTAATATACGCACACTTTCTCTTATCAGTTTCGCTACCAACTCTCTGATCTTTAGTGACACCCGACTCTAGCAACGGCAGGGGGTCGGACCACACTCGGGGGTTGATAAGAGCATATCTATCCGGTAGACATTCTCTATGACCAACCCTTTCTCACGTTAAGACCTAGAAGAGAGGATTATGGAAACAGACGCTAAGTAAAACTGGTCGGAATGCAAGAAACCTACGTCCCATCGGCTACGGTGTTTTTGCTCACCAGCGTGATCAGAGTTTTTCCGCACCCCAAGCTTTTTAGCCTTAACTATGAAAAGAGTCAGTACGCGTCTAAAAGTATATCCACCTGGCAAATATTCTCTATGCCCGACCCTCTCTCACGTTAAGATCTAGAAGCAAGGGTCACGGAAATGAACGCCGAGTAAAACAGGTCGGACTGCAAGAAACCTACGCCCTAGCGGCTATGATATTTTTGCTCACCAGCATGATTAGAGTTTGTTCACCCGCACCCCGAGCTTTATAGCCTTAATGATGAAAAGGGTCGGAATGCATTAAGCTTTTTATACAAGAAGGGAAGAATGGCTAAAAATCTGTTTGGCCATAATAAAATTTAAGAGCTTGTTCACCTATTACGAGTTCGCCGCCTGGTATATCTGCCTAACTAAAATTCTTGGGGAGGATGATCTCATCCTCTATCTTTGTGGGAAAGTCCTATGCCAGTGGGTCATCCAAGTCGGTCGAACAGATTGGGCCACTGCCGAGAGACGATTAAGGAGCAGTAGGATGCCCCATGTGGGTTATGCCGACTCCATCACGAACGATGGACCCGGATTCCACTTGAACATATATGGTAAGAGCTCTCTGAACCCATCACTCGAGCCATCAAGGTAAGTCCTGTGCCAGCGGGTCATCCAAGTCGATTGGATGGCTCGGGCCACTACTGAGGGATGGGTTATCTTTAAGTGACACCTGACCCTAGCAACGGCAAGGGGTCGGGCCTCACTCAGGGGCTGGCAAGAGTGTCTATTCGGTAGACATTCTCTATGTCCGACCATTCCTCACACTAAAACCTAGAGGCAAGGTGTACGGAAACAAACGCTAAGTAAAACTGGTCAGACCGCAAGAAACCTACGCCCTAGTGGCTACGACATCTTTGCTCAACAGCATGATAAGAGTTTTTGTCCCTGCACCCCAAACTTTAGCCTCCCGCCTTCCCAGGAAGGGTTTGGAGAGGCCCACCGATGGAATCTCCATCGAGGAAGAGGCCAGCAGGTCACCCAAGTTGATCGGATGGGTCGGGCCGCTACCGAGAGATGGGTCATCTTTAAGTGACACCCGACCCTAGCAACGGTGAGGGATCGGGCCTCACTCGGGGGCTAGCAAGAGTGTCTATTCGGTAGACATTCTCTATGCCCGGCCCTTCCTCACGCTACTAACGCCGTTAAACTGCAGGTGTAAAAAGACGAAAATGCCCTTAAGTTCAAATATGTTATTAATTTTTTTTGAGCATCTTAACGACTTCCAATGAAAAAACTCAAAACTAGAAAGTTGTAGATCTCGTCGAGATCTATAATTTTCATATAAATTTTTTTTCATTTAATTTCGCAAAAAAATAATATGATTTTTCTAAGATATATTAATCATATCAAATCATATTTTTTTTGCGAAATTAAATGAAAAAAAAATTTATATGAAAATTATAGATCTCGACGAGATCTACAACTTTCTAGTTTTGAGTTTTTTCATTTGAAGTCGTTAAGATGCTAAAAAAAATTAATAACATATTTGAACTTAAGGGCATTTTCGTCTTTTCACACCTGCAGTTTAACGGCGTTAGAGCCCAAACTGACGGAAGTGGCATGGATGACACGAAAAAGTTGGAGTAGTGGCGCTGAAGACCGCTGAATTTTTTCAGGGGCACACAGGGGATTACAACCTAGAGGCAAGGTGTGCAGAAACAAATGTTGAGTAAAACTGGTTGGACCGTAAGAAACCTATGCCCCAGCGGCTATGATATTTTTGCTCACCAGCATGATTAGAGTTTTTGTCCCACACCCCGAGCTTTAACCTCCGCCTTCCTAGGAACGGTTTGGAGGGGCCCACCATTGGAATCTCCATCGAGGAAGAGGCCAGCAGGTCATCCAAGTCGATCAGACGGCTTGGGTCGCTACCGAGAGATGGGTAAAGAGCAGTAGAATGCCCCATGCGGGTTAGGCCAACTTTGTCATGAACGACAGACCCAGATTCCACTCGAACATATCCGGTAACTCGAAGCCATCGAGGTAACTTTACCAACCCCCACTTTACTTTTCTAGTGCATGAGCATTCATTCATCCATTCTCATACATCTAAGCATCGCATATGCAATTCTTGCATCACAACGCTTCGCATCGCGTCACAAAGCGGTAGTCGTCTCATTCGATATGAGCAACAATCGACTGAGGTTTGAAGGCTGGCCCGCAAAGGGCTCGAGGCTGCCTCATGTTAAACAGAGCTAGGGGAGAAAATGCAAATGAGCCCCAGTGGGCTTCGCCCGACCTGCTCAGAAGCGGATAGGATCATCTCAACCTTCTCATTCGATCCTAACCTTGAGCCATGCTCATAGAATCTCTATCGAGGGGAGACCAACGAGCCACCTAAGTTAGTCTCTAGAACTACTCGAGCATCTGCTGGGAGGCAGGTTCAGGAGCAGTGGAATGCCACATGAGGGCTATGCTAACCCTGTCACGAACGATAGACCTGGATTCCACTCGGACATACTCATTAGCGAGCTCACCGAGTGCAACACTCGAGCCACCGAGGCAAGTGTCATTAGCTCAACTCCTCCGGTTACGGAAACCGCGGACGGGGTGACACATAAAACACGATCGACCCCTACCGAGCCCAACGAGGCTCAAGCCGCCTGACCCAAACTCAGGAATCCGATCGACCAAGGTTCGAAGGCCGGCCCACGAAGGGCTCGAGGCCGCCTTGCGTCAAACAGAGACATGGGAGAAATGTAGATGAGCCCCAGTGCCCTTTGCTCGACCACTCAGAAGTGGACAGGGTCATCTCGACCTTCTCGTTTGATCCCAACCTCGAGCCAAGCCCACAGAATCTCCATCGAGGAGAGGCCAGCGGGCCAGCTGAGTCGGTCTCTGGAATGACTCAAGCATCTGCCGAGAGGCTGGTTAAGGAGTAGTGAAATGCCACATGAGGGCTATGCTGACCCCATCACAAAATGATAGACCCGGATTCCACTCGGACATGCCCGTTAGTGAGCTCACTGAGTGCATCACTCGAGCCATCGAGGCAAGTGATGTTAGCTCAACCCCTCCGGTTGTGGAAACCACGGACGGGGTGATGATCACAAAGACGAGCCGACCCTTGATCGGACCTCCACTATACACAGGGGCTCGAGGAAAGTTGGACTCGCAAGGAAACCAAATGTGTTGTTGCAGAATGATGGCTCGGATCCTAGGGAGGGGATACGTACGAAAAACTAAGGATAACGTTTCTAAAACAAGAGATGCTTTCTCCTACTAGTTTCGCTATCATCTCTCTCGATCTTCAGTGACACCCGACCCTAGCAATGACAAGGGGTCGGGTCTCACTCGGGGGGCGATAAGGGTATATATATACCCTTTCTGAAATAGTCGTCGTGCCCTGACCCCTTACATTAAAAACCTAGAGGCAAGGTCTACGAAAACAAACGACTAAGTAAGGCTGGTCGGACTACATGAAACCTACATCCTAGTGGCTATGACACTCTTGCTCACCAGTGTGATCAGAGTTTCCCGCCCACATCTCAAACTCTATGGTCTTAACAATAGGAAGGGTCAGAACGCATTATTCCCTTTTTACACATAAAAAGGGAGAAATATCAAATTTGTTCAACCGAAACAAAAGAACAGATTTGATCAAATGAAACAAAATGACAAGCTTGTTTAAAACACAAGGGTCAGAACATATCCACTTATTACAAAAATGACCACCCAACCTATTTAACTAACTAGCCCCTCCGGGGTATAACTATGCCTTCTATCCTGTCCGCCAGGTCCTACGAAAGGGGAGCCACCATCGTTTCCATCTTCTCCAGCTCATGGACTTCATAACTAGGTGCGTAGCCATGGCTCATCGCCTCTAGATCGATGCTGTCTCCATAATGAGAACAAGCAATCACGAAGGACTGATTGACCCTGGTGCGAAGGGCATTCCTCTAGAGCTGGCGCACCTAAGCCGTGATCTCAACGTCATGAGCCACGAGCGACCTGGTCCCCTCCGACCACATCACCTCAAGGTCATCACAGACCACTCCGAGGGTGGTGCTTAGGATACCGAGCTCATCACTCTCACCCTAAAGATTTCTCCTCACCTCAGCAAGATCCACAGCCAGTCCAGTAGAAACGCTCTCAGCCTCCAGCTTCCGGGTCATTGTGCTTTTGAGCTCAGCCTAGAGGTTGCCGACCTTCTGCTACGCGTCATCGCGCTCTTGGCAGGCCTAGTCATGCTCTCAGAAAGCCTGGTTGCGCCCCTCGCGAGCCGCATAGCGTTCTGAGTGGAGCCTCTCTATGGTTTGGATCAGCTCATCCCGCTCTTTTTGTAGCTGAGTGACCACCGCGGCATCTAGGCTCGCCCTTTTCTCTAGGGCTATGAGTTTCTCCTTGGCCCCAGCTTTAGATCCCTTTCCTTCTCAACCTCGCCCAGAAGGTCAAGGATCCACTGGTGGGTCTCATCATCCTTCTAGAGCAACACATCCCGCTCCTTCCTGACCCTGGTGGCTTCTTTGTCATCCTTCCATGACCTCACCGATAAGGCCTCGCACATCTTCTCGGCCATCCACGACCGAAGATTTGCTACCTCCTCGGTGAGGGGAGTCAGCTTGACCACCCTCTGCTGGGTGGTAACGAGCTGAGCTATCACCTCCCTGTGTAGCCGCGCCTCCTTGATGAGGTGGACCTAGGCTTCCTTCTGTTGATGAAGGAACCATGATTTCTCTCAGCTGTGAGCTATAAGGAACTACAGGGAGATGATGGTCAGGATACAAAAAGTATATAAAGGAAGAAAAGGGCAAGAAGCACAACCAAATAATACCCGACCAGAGGGAACAACAAAGTCACGCAATGCGCCCGTGGCGTGGTCTAGGGCCTCGAGCACGGACATGATCCCTACGTCGAGGCTCTCCCGCTCCATGCTCTCTGTGACATCGTCAAGGGTAAAAAGCATCAACGTGGGATCCTATGGATTCGTCCACTGGAGTAGGGGCTCGCCCCCCATAGGCGAGCCACTGCCCACCGACATCAAGGTTAGGAATGACTCCCTGCCAGCTCCAAGCGCCATCGACCCCTCTCGCTGTGATGTCCCCACCAGGATGCCCCCTCCGATGATGGAAGGGGTCAGCGGTGCGGACACCAACCTCTTTCCTAGCACCATGACTCCTTGGGACCCCTCGGCCTGTGTCCCCCTCCATATGGCCCACGCCAGACGCTGTCGCTAGGGTTGACTATGGCACGGGTCACGCTGGTGCCTCAACGGACTGTTGCGGTTGCACTCAGGTGTTACCCATCTATCATAGCCACCTCCACCTCCACCATCGGCGGGGTCTGAAAGGACCTAATATGGCTAGAGGGGGGGGTAAATAGCCTATTTAAAAATCTATAAATCAACTAGAGCAATTTGATTAGTATGACAAATAGCGAAATGCAAACTTGCTCTAGCTCTATAAAGGTTGCAAGCCACCTATCCAACAATTCTAGTTGCAATGATTACTAGGCACACAACTTACAATGTTACTACTCACTAAGAGCTCTCAAATCATGCTACTCCAAAGAGCTCTACTAGATGAACTTAAAATAACAAAGCAAGCTCTCAATTCTAATTACACTAAAGAGCTTGCTATAACTAGTTAGCAAGAATATAAATGAGTGAGTAGGGTGATTATACCACCGTGTAGAGGAGTGAACCAATCACAAGATGAATACTAAATCAAACACCGGAAGAATACCAAAGGGCAAGAGACAACTAATTTTTCTCCTGAGGTTCATGTGCTTGCCGGCACGCTAGTCCCTGTTGTATCGATCAACACTTGGTGGTTCGGCGGCTAAGAGGTGTTGCACGAACCTCATCCACACAATTGGACACCGTAAGAACCTACCCACTAGTGAGGTAACTCAATGACACAAGCAATCCACTAGAGTTACCTTTTGGCTCTCTACCGGGGAAGGCACAAGACCCCTCACAATCACCATGATCGAAGCCAGAGACAATCACCAACCTCCGCTCAACGATTCGCGTTGCTCCAAGCTGTCTAGGTGGTGGCAACCACCAAGAGCAACAAGTGAATCCCACAGCGAAACACGAATGCCAAGTGCCTCTAGATGCAATCACTCAAGCAATACACTTGGATTCTCTCCCAATCTCACAATGATGATGAAACAATGATGGAGATGAGTGGGAGGGCTTTGGCTAAGCTCACAAGGATGCTATGTCAATGCAAATGGCCAAGAGAGTGAGCTTGAACCAGCTATGGGGCTTAAATAGAAGCCCCCACAAAATAGAGCCGTTGTACCCCTTCACTGGGCACAACTCAGGGGTGACCAGATGCTCCGGTCAGTTTGACCGAATACAGGACCCCTAGCGTCCGATCGTCCGATGCTTGCCACATGTCATCAGCTTCAAACGCCGATCGCCCGATCTCAATGGTCAAGTGATGACCGGACGCATTAGTTAGAAAGTGACCGGACACAGGACCCCAGCATCCGATCATTTCCAGTAAGGTTCCAAACACGTAATTTCATGACCGGACTCACCCAGCATCCAGTCACTCCATGTTTCCTCTGTGCGCCTCATGTCAGCATACGTCAGCACTAACCAGACGCATCCTGCCAGCGTCCGGTCAGTTTACATGCCAGCATCCGGTCATAAGACCGAGACCGTGTGCTTACTGTTGTCACTGACCGGACTCTGAACCCAGCGTCCAGTCACTACACCACTAGTGTCCGATCACTCTATGAACCCCTGTCTTTTCTGTATAGGGCACCGGTGGCACCGTCAGACTATCCACACTCTACAGGCGGACACTTTGCTGGTGAAGTTTCTAACACTTGCTCAAATATGCCAACCACCAAGTGTATCACCTTGTGCACATGTGTTAGCATATTTTCACAAATACTTTTAAGGGTGTTAGCACTCCACTAGATCCTAAATGCATATGCAATGAGTTAGAGTATCTAGTGGCACTTTGATAACCACATTTCAATACGAGTTTCTCCACTCTTAATAGAATGGCTATCTAACCTAAATGTGATCACATTCGCTATGTGTCTTGATCACGGAAACAAAATAGCTCCTACTATTTATACCTTTGCCTTGAGCCTTTTGTTTTCTCTTTCTTCTTTTCCAAGTTCAAGCATTTGATCATCACCATGCCATCCACCATCAGTCATGATCTTCGCCATTGCTTCATCACTTGGAGTAGTGCTACCTATCTCATAATTACTTTGATAAACTAGGTTAGCACTTAGGGTTTTATCAATTAACCAAAACCAAACTAGAGCTTTTAGGGTCATGATCGGCTGCATCACGCCCACCACGATCGGTGCCACGAGCGTGGTCAGTAGCCCCATGTGCCCCTGCCATCGGTAGCGGTATCGCGACCATCACCGGCTACTCCACTGACCTCCAAAGGCCACCTCTATTGGCTCCTAGGGGTAGGCCAATGGTACAGTCCCACCTCCGCTAGGCTCCCTAGATGTCCCCTCCCCTCCATGGAATAGGAAGGGTCTCGACGCCTTGCAAGGATGAACCGACACCTATTCAGCGCATCCTCGTTCTCTAGGTTGTCCCACTTGATATCATCGGCTACCGTTTCTTCTCTTCCTCCATCACCTCATCATCATCACCATCATCATCGTCATCATCATCGTTAGTGTCCTCCCCTTCGTTCCCATGCCTATAGCTTCCGCTACTTGTTCCTCTTTTTGTCCTCCTTCACCTTCCTCAGCCGCTAACCCTTGGCACTATTCACCATCCTCATGGCCAAATCTCTCAATAGCGGTGCTGGGTGACCTATGAGGATGAGGTCCCTCAGCTAGTCCTACCCCTCTTAAAGTTAGTCTCATGGGGTCAGGAAATCAATTAAAGAGAAGGCAAGAGAAAGGGAGACTTACGAAGACAATGTAGCCTGGCTCCCAGCTAGGATCGGAGGATGCCCTGGCACCGGGTAGACGAAGTCGAGGGCGGCACCCACGTTGTCCCACAAAGGCTCCATCGCCTCCTTGAGGCGTTGTGCAATCTCAGAGTTGGGGAGTGTTCCCTCCGCGAGCGCCATTCCATTGAATGATGCCTCGAGCGCCATCGCGTATAGCGGAAGCACGTGCGTCATCAATGGCGCCACTCTCCTCATGTGGTAAGCCTTAATGACGCCCAACCCTTTTAGGTTGTTCTCCTTCAGGATGTGGATGATGGCGATGTGGTCTTGGATGTTCTTCTTGTCCTCTAGGACGCCCCACTTCCTCCACTACTCTAGGGCCTCTTCGATCAAGCGCCCAGTGAACTCCGGCAGAGGGGCGGCAGCGTCATTCTTGAGGTAGAACCACTACAAGTGCCACCCCTTGTTGGATGTTGAGAGCCACATGGATAGGTACTCATCGACCCTATTGTTTCGAAGTTAGATTCCGGTGCATCCCATCAGCATGTGCAGCTCTTGCATGCCGCCCTTCTCCCTCTTTTTCTAGAGGTTGACAGGTGAAGAAATACCTCCACAAGTCAAAGTGAGGGCTGATCCCTAGGAATCCTTCGCACAGCATGACGAACGCCGCCATGTGCTGGATCCCATTGGGATTGAGATGCTGTAGCTCGATCTTGTGTGCAGCAGCCCCCGGAGGAATTTATGGGTGAGGGTCGCAAGCCCACGCTCGTGGAAGTGGATGAACGACACCACATAGCCGTCGAGCAGCGATGGCAAATCCTCATCGCTCTGGTAGCAACTGCTCCTCGGCCGAGGTCCGCACAGTGGAGATGACCACGATGGATAAGGCCCTCCATGCACTGGAAGATGATGTCAGAATGGCACCATGGATCCATTGAAGGTGGGGGTGGATGGATGCGAGCTCAATGATGATGGAGATGTGGAGGCAGGAAACCTAACCATTGGCGGCGGCGGCATGATTGTGGAGGTAAGGATGTAGGCATGTGTAAGAAACATAGAGGGCCAACCCTTTGGTTTTATAGGGGCGACGGGTGCGAGGAAACCAATCGCCCGCCTAGATCTCTGTGCCTGCCATGACTTGTCACCACGTCTCATCATGGGGCGTGCGCACGCAACCTATGGCCATCCCCTCAAAAAATGTGTTAGGATGTTTTCGTCTCCCCGAACAGACCACGACCCATCATAGGTAAGAGGGATACGAAGCTGAAGACACTCCTAGGCTCCGTCTAGGCCTAGAAGTTTCGAGAGTTGGCCCACTGACAGTTTTGACAACCGCTTTGGGTACCTTTAGAGTGAGGGGTGGAAAGGGATGGGCCTGCTAGCAGCCAGTAGCTAGGCGCACAAGCGTCGTGGGCATCTCTGGCCCACGTTCGAGTCTTGGTCAGATACGATCCATGGTTTTTCCTCAAAGAAAGGTAGAGGGCCCTCAGGACCGGTCGAACGGACCCGAGAACTATATGGATTGACCACTGAGAATCTAGAGTCAGTCACCAGCTGACCCAAGCCAGACCCCCATGGACAGGATGCTAGGGTCCCACTTCGGACTAGCCCATTAACAGCTCACCAAGTACCATGATTCATCCATTAGGGAAAATCATGGCACGACTTAGTCCCTCCATTTTTATCAGAAAAAAACACATGAGGGAAGACGATCACGAAGATGAGCCGACCCTCGATAAGACCCCTGCTACGGTTGGGGGCTCGAGGAAAGTTGGACTCGCAAGGAGACCGGACACGTGGTCGTAGAATGATAGACCCCTGTAGGGGTCAGAATCAGAAAAGACCTTTTCTGACCCACCAAATATCACAGTTATACCCTCGAGGGGTCCGATCACGACAAAAGGGAATTGTCATCCCCAGGACATGCTGTGGGCAACAAAAGAAGACCAAGGCCCTCAGAGTCCTCCTATTTAGAAAAGCCTCCAAAGGAGTATTCTACTCCTCCATAGGCTCAGGGGCTACTATCGAGGATCAATACTAGGGTATCCGAAAGAGGAGGAGCTATTGGTCATCAACATTGATTCATCCGAGCAGTCCAAGAGCGTGACTACAATACCAACCGACCCCTAGGTGCATAGGCTCTGCCTCGCCCGACCTCTAGGGGTAGGCTCCACCTCGCCCGACCCCGAGGCCACTGAGCTTCGCCTCGCCCAACATCTAGGGGTGGGCTTCGCCTCGCCCTGACCCTGAGGCCACGGGCTCTGCCTCGCCCAACCTCTAGCGGCGGGCTCCGCCTCGCTCGACCCTTGGGTTTGTGTTCCGCCTCACCTGACCTGAGGCCACGAGCTTTGCCTCGCCCCACCCTAGGGCCACGGGCTTCGCCTCGCCCGACCCTTGGGTTTGTGCTCCGCCTCGCTCGACGGGGACCAATCCCACCGCTAACCACTCCAGCTCCAAGCGTATGGGCCTAGGGTCAAAACTCTAACACCAGGGAAGAGACTGACACGCCTAATGTAACCCGTGGCCATAACCGGCCATACCTGAGGGTTCACATCAAGAACATCATCGAGCATGCTAGTGTTGTTCTGCCTAACCCTTGTACAAACGATGACAGACGCGTCAGTTCACCACGACGTCCGAAGGGACAGGATGGAACGCCATGACCGGCAGAAGACGCCTGCGCATGGCGCCAATGACGGACAGGGTCGTGACGTGGTGCCGTCCCTGTTGACATCTACATGATTGGTAGGACCCACATGAAGGAGAAGAAGGACCCTGATGATCCTGAAGGCCTTCTTCTCTTTCTCATTCTTCTTTTTTCCTCCGCTGTAACCCATGCTTTCCCTTGGCCTATAAAAGGGAAAGCAGGGCGTCCTATGAAGGGGATCCAATTCAATCCGGTCCGATCCGATCAGATCGACCCATCAAGACCGGATCCAGATCAACACAAGAGCACTACCCGAACATACGACCGAGCAGCAATCGAGCTCTCAGCACCTGTTCACTCCTTTCACCAGAGACTTAGGATTCTTTTCCTCTCTCGCCCGTTTGTAACCCATACTACAAACTTTCAGTGCTAGTAACACAAGCAGCAGCGACGAACTGGACGTAGGGACTTTCTGCCCGAACTAGTATAAACCTCGTGTCCTCTAAGCACACCATCCGAGCCAGACGCGCAATACTAGAAATTTACTCGTTGGTGGTAACTCGAAACACCGACACTCTTACTTTTCTGAATTTGAGTGTTCATGTTGCCCTCATTCGGTAAGACTAACGGTGTTAGAGGCTACAAAGACATATATGCCCTTGGCATGAATGACCCTATGATCCATTCATTTTTTATACCTGGATATGAAAAAATGGCGGTTAAATGACAATGGCATCATACATTTGATATATTAAACAACTGTCAAATATATCTTCTAGGTAAATGACAATAGTCACATCTAAGTAGACCAAAATAATGGGACTAAATGCTAAATCATTAATCCTAAACCTTCCAATAATCCGAAACAAACCTCTACTTGCATAAAAGTTGAAGAGTTTACACAATCACCAAAGCAATTCCACCATCGTTATTCGTCAGAGAAGCTCACGATGATCGCTCGCCGAAGCTTGCCGTCGTGCTAGTCCAGTGGAGCAAACCACTACGTTGCCTACCCACACAGATTGTTGCAGTTGGTCGCCCGCCCGTCGGCGTAGCTCGCAATGCTGATCTCGTGCCTGCGCCGCTGCACTACCGTGCTGCTAGGACACGGTGCCACCCGCTCGCTGTCGTGAGATGCGATGGCCGACCTCTCCTCCAGTCCGTGCGTCCACCGTTTAGGGAGCCCATATTCTAGACATGAGAAGAAAATAGATGGATGGTCTCGAGGATAAGGTAGGGGTATTAAAGTTATTTGGACTTCCCTTTTCATTTCTTTTTTTATTTTCCATTAAATTGCTTCGAGTGACGCTGTGTAGAAGTGGGGGCAAAGGGAAGTTTGGAAGTTAGAAAAATGAGGGCAAATCTGTAAAGTCTAAAAAGAAGGGGCAATGTGCAATTAGATGTCAAAATAGGGGCAAATCTGCAAAGTCTAAAAAGAAGAGGTAAATGTGCAATTAGATGTCAAAATGAGGGCAGGAACACAATTTGCCCACTCCAAGTAAATTAGTATCTACGCATATGAATATCTAGATGCCAGTGTCATTTCTGCTGGTCATCCTCCAATCACAGTCAACTTTTCACTGTTGAAAGGAGGAAACCGTATTTTGAACTTTGAACTGGGTTGACTTGAGTTGAGCCAATGGAAAATGACGAAAATAATCTCTGTCTTACGAGTACTCCGTACGGGAAAGAATGAAATTTAGCTCGTCTAGAAGTAAGAATTTTAAGTTTAATTAAACATTTTTAAAAAGTAAGTAATAATATTTGTATGAGTAGAGTAACTGCGACCTGCAGATTCCCAGATACACATCCCGATCCTATCGAATCGAGCTGAGAGCGAAGAGAAAGCACCGTGAAACATTTGCTCGCCGAATGCCGCAAACTGCAACAATGGCCATGGGCTGGCCAGGCTGCTGGCATTGGCCGCTGGGCAATCGCTGCGAAAACAGATTGTGCTGTGGGTGTGACTGTGAGGAGGGTGTCGGCGACACGGCGTCGGTGTGGATCCTTGCTCCTGCCGATGCAGACCGCCGGCACTGTTGGCCCGTGGCCCAGCCAGCGTCCGCGTCACGGAGTCGCTTCGACCGCCCCCTGACTCCACTCCTGCCCCTGCTGCCTCTGCCTGCCAGCGGCGCAGGCGTCCGCTGCGCGGACACGAGTGTCAGAGCGAGGAAAAGGACGCGCTTCACCTGCCCGACTTGTCTTCCCGTTTTTTTCCCCTTTTTTTCGCATCGCCTCCCTGTGGATCCGTCCTCCAGACACGCGCGGAGCTCTTCTCGGCTCGACGCGAACGCGACGACTCCTGTGATACTATCTCTACAGTCTCCTACTCTCCTGCGGTCCTGCCCTCCCCCTTGTCCGTATCCCGTTCCCGTCGCCATTACTCTTACAGACAACAGTACGTTCTTGTCTTTGTTACGAATGAAAAACACAGCGGATCACACACAGCGCCATGATTAGCATGACTACGTCATGATAGTCATGGAGAGAGAGAGAGACGAGTCTCTGCCCCTGTCGGTGGTCCGACATTGACCCTTTTCCCGCCCATTCATGTTTTTTTTGGTTGCTTTTCGGGACTCCTGTAATATAGAACTGTATAGTCTCCATCTAGAAAAGAATATAATTATGAAATCCGTGCCGATCAAGATTAAATTTAATCAAATTTATAGTAAATAGCATTAAGCATTTATATCCCTAAATAAATTTATTATAAATATATATTCTATAACTAATTTAATGATATTAATTTTGTATTCCTGAGTGTTAGTATATTTTTATATAATTTTGATCAAAGTTTAAAATGATTTCTCGAAAAGCGAGAATTATATTCTTTTATGGACGGATGTAATATGTTTTTTGAAGCTTTTGACTGACCACTAGTACACCATACTGAGAAAAACTAAAAAGGAAACTGAAAAGCCACGAATTTCTCCACTCTAGCCTTATCTTATTTAGCAGCTTTGAGCGTTCGGTCACCGCCTCCGCTCCCACCGGCACAAACAAGTCCGAGCAGGCTGCCATCCATTTGCATCATCCCTCCTGCCTCATCCGGTGAAGCCCGCTGCTGCATTGTCCGGCCCGTTGGCCGGTTGATTTCTGGAGCGATAAGTCTGATCGATCTTAATTTGTCGTGAGAGAAAAATACTATTAGTTGACAGATGAATTCTAGCTAAAACTAACGAGAGATCAGGCTGGTCCCTGATCCCCACTCTTGGCACGAGGCCCGACCTGTCAGTTGTTAGAGTCACGGACACACGTAATCAGCGGTCACCATTTTAGCGTGCTCTCTCTACTCGGCTGCTCTATTTCCATGCCCATGCCCCATCGTACCTAGTCCTCGTCCTGGGTCCTTCTCCCTCCGCTTCACGTCCCGTGCAGAGCCCTGCGCCACCAGAGTCGTTTGGCTTACACTATCTCCAACAACGATACCTATTTTAGATTTTGGTGTTCACATAAGTCATAATCTTATAAATCGTATTTTTTCAACAAATAAACCATATTTTTTCCCACGACAAATCAGCCCGACGTGTTTCAGCCACGACTTAGTCAGCCAAGCGCACGGCACAAAGCTTGCTTCATTTGGCTTCCTCGCGACGCGTTCTTCTCTTCCGCGCTACACTCACGATACCTCCTCTCACTGACAGTCTGACACCTGCTCCCGCAGTTAGACAGAGCCCCACCTGTCATCCGCTCCGTGAACAGACCGGGTCGCCACCTTCTCTTCAAGGGAGGGTGGCCACGCCCACGCTCGACTCTCTTGCCTGTTGCCTTTGCCTCCTTGCACCTTCCTCCTCGCGGCGCGTGCCGGGGTGGAGGAGGAGCAGAGGCAGAGGAGCTAGCTGCCGTTGCGTGCCAGCTACTACACCTTTCAGCTCCCGGATCGAAGCACGGGTCGGTTAAAGCACGGTCCCCCAAGCGGCACGGCCTGGCACGGAGACGGGAGGCCGACTTGGCAGGCAGGTGCGGCGGAGGCGGAGGGATGAGCAGCCTCGCCATAGTGGAGAAGAAGCCGCCGCCGTTCCCCGGCGGCGGCTGCACGGGCGGCGTGCTCTTCCACCTCCTCGACTGGCACCGCCGCCTCGCGCGCAAGCGCAGGCTCTTCTCCCCGCGTCGCCTCCTCCCCTTCCTCCCTCTCCCTCCGCTCCTCCTCCCCACGCAGGCTCCCACCGTGCCCGCCTCCTGTTTCCCCGACGCCGCCGCCGCCGCCGCACCCGGCCGATGGGCCCTCCCCGGGCGTCGTCGCGCGCCTCATGGGCCTCGACTCGTGGCCCGCCACCGCCGCGCCACCCAGACCGCAGAAGCAGAGGAAGGTGGAGGCGTCGCGCCCGGACTGGCGCCGCCGACTCGGCGGCGGTCGTGCTGGTGCTGCCTACGACCCGGAGCCGTCGCCCTCCCGCGCCCTGCTCCGACGGCCAGGAGCCACCACGGGGCCGACCTGCCGGCGCGGAGCCCGAGGCGGACCCGGCTCGTGCACGCGGCCGCGGCCAAGCTGCTGGACCAGGGCTCACGGGCAAGCGCCAGGCTGGCCCTCGCGTACGCTTGCTCTTCCCCGCAGCACCGCCGCAAGGATGGCCATGACGGCGCCTTGCTTCAAGGCTCGTCGGGAATGGCCGACGACTTCCTGTCTCGCTCGGACAGCTTGCCCTTGGAGCGTTCCGCACGGGTACAGGTACAGCCTCCTGGTCTTCCTGCGGAGACAGATTGCGACAACGCCGCTGTCTCGCGAAGGCACGGCCATTGTTCCACTGGCAATGCCGATGCAGCAGCGATCAGTACCAGCACGGTAGTGTTGCCTAGAATGGATTTTGGCGATGGAAACAGGAGTAAACGGAGCTCTGATGTGGATGCCAAGCACAAGGAGAGTAGAGTAAGAAATGAGGTAATGCGCACTTGTGCCAGGGTTAGATCGAGCGGTGCTGCCGTTCAAACCTGGAGATGAGAGGTTGTTGCGCAAACGGGCAACACCTACTCGGCCAGAGGTTTCTGGGATTACAGAGTCTGGGGACTTGGCTGGTTCGACACGCCTAGTTGGACGCGCTCGTGAATTGGTGTCTGCTACTAGGAAGGTTGCGCACGGTGGTTCTGGTTCAAGAAGAGAGTTCATGGGATCGATCAGTGGACAAGGGAGCACGACCCGCAGGGATTTGAACAGCCAGAATGGATTAGCGTCCACAAGTAGGATTTCAAGCAATGGATCTGCGCATAAAAGGGGATCAGGGAGGAAGGTGGGGCATGATAGAGCAATCAGTAACAGAGATGACAGAAATGCAGTTGCATTTGCATTTGCTTCTAGATCATCTACAAAGCCAGTGGCCAGAGCTTCGTCGCGGAGCAATCTGTCGAAGAGTGGATCCCCAAGTAGACTCGCACCTGGTACAACTCGGACACGAGTGCTGGCTCCTGAAAAAAGATATATTGAAGCTTCACCTTCTGTTATGTCTACTTCTGAGAAAGTTGAATTTAACAGGCTGTTGAAAGCAAAATTCAATGAGCTTGGCATGTCGGATAGGATTGAGTGTACACTAGATGATTCACCTTCAGGAAAATTGACTGTAGATGTGCTGCAAGATCTCATTTCTGCCCTTACAAATGACATGAGCACTTCAATCTCCCAATGTAGCAACTACTCTGGTGCATCAGCACCCTTAAGTTGCAATGGAAATGTTGACTGCATCAATCAACCGCATTGTATATTCTCCAATGATCAATCACCTGATTTTCAGAAATGCTATCAGGTCAGTTTAGAGGCCAGCATCCTTCTTTACTATTACCACTTATTATTTCAGAGCTTCTGATTTGTTGTTTCTGTAGTAAATGCTGCTATGGTCGATCATGATGATTCACAACTGTCTTTTTATCCATGTCATTTTCTTTTCCAATTTGGTTAGTAAATACATGGTGTAGTTTTAGTGCATGTAGTGTTACATGAATCAACTTGTATGATGGTTACTATTGCTCAAGCAACATGTACTGTATGACATTCCTATGTGGTAAGGTACTAAGGTTATCAGTGCATACATCTACTTGTACAATTTGTTAACCGATGTTCCACATGCATTCTTATACATTGAAGATTTTTGGTCCCACACAAAAGTTTATATCAAAACTAAATCTGTCATCATTATGAACCATTCTTTAATGAACCTTATACAGTTGTCAGATGCATTGGAATTGTTGTGCAAATGAACGGTTGATCCGCCATCCACATCCTTTTCTTACTTTTATAGAACTTACTATTTTGCATGTTTTCTTCATCAACAAAGTTGTTTTTGGTTTAGTTAGAGCACTATTGAACTTTTTTTAATTAACCATTTACCAAACTGGTAGCTTCCAGAACAATTTTGTACAAGCTTTTGAAATTAACTACTATACTCTTTGGTAACTGTTTGGACATCCTCTTTCATTCTATGTACAGGGTGAACAAGATGTCGATTCTTCTGCTGCATCATTAAACAATGAGCCTAATCAACCGAGTCCAACGTCAGTCCTTGAAGCATCCTTCTCAAATGACACTTCTTCTTTAGGAAGTCCAGTTGAAAAGAATGGTAAATATTTCTATTACCTTGACGTCTTCCGTAGGTACTTGTATTATTTGTTTGTCAGCACTTGGAGTTATCCAACATATTACTGAAATGTCAAATGAGAAACCCAATTCTGCCTATCACAAAACTGACAAGTGTAGCATGTCTTGGATACTCTAGTACCAAATTCAGTGGCATGTTTGTCAGAGCTCAGCCATTAAGAGCAAGGCTAATAATACAGCCTAGTTGTTGGCTGTATGAATCTTTACAAGCCTACCTCTTAGCCCACTCTTATAGTAGTTAGCTCTTCATAATTAATATATGACCCGCTTGCCTCTCACAAAGTTTCTTGATTTTTGTGTCTAAGTCGGCTGTAAGCTAACAGCCCGCTTCCACTCTTTCTCCTCTTCTCTCTCCTCCACCTCAACATACAGCCCACTTACAGTCCTTTATTATACATGCTCTAAGAAAATTAATGCTGAACTGTGCCAGGTCGAGATGCTTAGTTATTGTCAGTCAGATTATTAATTGCTTCTACAATTCGACATTTCTAGCAAAAAAAGTGCTTGTAATTGGCTGCTCTGATTAGAGTTGATAGCATTTAGTCCAGAATTACTATGAGTGGTACAATGGAATGGGCCTGTAAGTTTTGGGCAGGTACTGTATAAGTTTTGTTCATGTTATTTTGGTAGCACTGTAGAAGTAGCACTTGTGATGTGTTAATGAACTCTATCTTCTTGCTTTCAGAAGGAAAAGACTTGATTGTGTCAGTTGAGAACAAGATGGAAGATCTCTTTAATTTGGAGTCTGACATTGTCGATTTAGCAATGTCAATTGACACAAGGAAAACTGATGCTGAAGAAACACTCCACGGCAATGACAAGTTGCCATGTTTACAGAATTTTCTTTCACATAATTTCAATGTCTTAGAATCCAGGCTCTGCAGCATTGAAGAAGCTAAATCAAATGCGGAACTGCTTTTGGGCAGTAGCCTCTTGCATAGCACAACATCAGGTCTTCCACGCCATCCTTTCATTGTTGAAATGCTGGAAAATACTATGGATGTGTTTAGTGGAGGAGAGTATTCAGATTTTACTGAAGATAAGAAGTATCAACATACCAACTTCCTGTTTGATTGCATTATAGAGTCACTGGATTCAAAATTCTGCAATTTTGGCAAATGTGGATACAAGGCTTGGCTGAAGTTGCCTCTCAGTTTGAGCAAAGATCTAGTTGAAGCGCCAGGTATTGGAAGATATCACCAACTGGAGGGAGTCAAGTGGGACTGCTCTTAGACAAGTGTCTGACAAAGAAGTGGACCAATTGACTGACAGGTGGGATGCTAGCCAGATTGAAGCATTTGATATAAGCATTGCAATCGAGAACGACATTCTTGAGGCGCTTGTTGGTGAGTTCGCAGTTGACCTGTGCTGGTATTGACTGCTCTATGTGAGATATTGACGCGTTTGGACTTCTGCTCACATGATTATGGATAAATAAGATACTGCAGGATATGTTTGTTTTTTCTCTGCAGTAAATTTTGTACAGTCATGTAAGGTTGAAGGGCCTCCCGGTTGTTTTACCCTTTGTATGTTCTACTAATGGAAACGTGCTAAAGCTTAAAAGTGTCTCCTAATCTTTGTGGCCTTTTCGTCGCTCCTCTTTTTACCCTACTGATAACATTGTACGCCAGGGTACATTTTGTTGTGTGTGATGAAAAAGGCACCTTTTGCTGGATGTAGTGCTAAGCAAAAGCATGAATTGGAAGACCGTTAGTTTGCCCATGTTAGTACATGTTCTGATCTAGGATCCCACTCTGAATCTCGATGCAACCAAGAGAATTCAAAATCCACATGTTCAACCCTTTTGGCATGGTGATTCAAATGAAATAGTACCATTTTACCACTAATCGAATCGGAAATGTAAATTTTTGTATTTATATATATATTCCTGGGCTTGTACAGCTTGTCAGCTTGTCAACTGTCCGGTCGAGTGGAGGATAACTTGGCAGGAAACAGGCAAAGAATTAGAGAACAAATCAGCGCCAGTTCTCGAAGCAGCACTCTGTCAAAAAGGCACTCCTCAATTAGCGTTCTCGAAGCAGCACTCTGTCAAAAAGGCACTCCTCAATTAGCTTAATTTATCCAGGATACGAGACAGCTGACCGTCAATTGTTCTTCGACTTGTTATCCTCACATTGTATATGCTGATCATTTTCCATGATTTGCTCTGTTACCTACTCTGGCAGGTGGCCGCTCCATTCCAAATTCCAAACCAAATCCATGAACACGAATTTGAATCCGAAATTACCATTTGTGCCATCGAAACGAGAAAATGAGAATTTTGCCACTATGAAACCGCTCTTTTGCCATCGTGCAAATGGGTTTCGTCAGTTTGCCGTTCTCAAACTTAGCACACCCGCTAAAATGCCCGGATCCGGTTTATAACAATTTTAATTATTTTTTTTACTTTTTCCATACTTTCGTTCCCTTTTTGCCCCTGAACCTCCTTCCACGGCCTGGTACGGACGGTAGGGGCAGCGTTGGCGGCCTGGTGCGAACGCGTTGGGGAGGCGGCGGCGTGCGCCTGGAGTTGCCCCGGCCCAGCTCTCCGTCTCGACTCTCTCTGGTTTGACCGTGAATGGAAAAGATAACAATTTAGGGCAAAACGGGAAGGAAAAGATGCCGCGATAAAAAAATATTAAATTTAGTAATAAATCAGTCGCAGGCAGTCTAGCGGGTATGACTGGTTTGATAATGGCAAACGAGTCAATCTCATTTGTGTGATGGCAAAAGAGCGAATCCCACGTTTCACAATGGTAGAATCGCCATTTTCTCAATAAAAACAGGTACTAGCACGCATTGATTTGTAATAATTGTACAAACTCAAAACGCTACAAAAACGAACATTGCCACATAAGGATGGATTATAGGTGAATACTAAAAGACTACAGCAGGGGAGACGAATGTCTCACCAGGACACCCAACAGACTCGGACAACAGAATTACCACATGAAAACCCAACGGTAACACGAACGACGCAAATGCAAGACACGAAGAGATTAACGGCAGCTAAGATAGCAGCGACAACCAACTGATTCTACCCAGTTCAACGAGGAAGCAGGAGCAACGGACTGACGAAACGAGAAGGTGTCTAGAGCCGGCGCTGGACGAGCGAGCGCTGCCTCTGCAGCCTCATCTCCTCGTAGAACCGCTGGATGAAGCGCTCCGCGCGGCCGTCCACCTCCTCGTCCCCTTCCTCCCCGTAGTCCACCACCACCTCCGCCTCCTCCACCTCCTCGTCGCCATCGTCGTCGTTGTAGGCGTAGGCATCGTCGTCGCGCTCGCGCCCCCACTCGAGAGCCGGGGCGAGCACCAGCTGGTCCCTGTCCCCGCGCGCTTCGGCGTCGCCGCCCCGACGAGCCTGGAGGCCGTCGAGCACGGCGACGTCGAGCTCGTCGGCGCCGCAGAAGAGGGAGGCGAGGATCACCCTGGCCCTGCTCCGGCGCCTCTTGGCGGCGGCCCTCCGCCAGGCCGTGACGCCGGGGGGCCCCGGCGGGGCCCGGAGGAGCGGGGAGCGGGACGGCGAGAACTGGTACTCCCCCACGTACGCGTAGTTGTAGTGGCGGAACGGCTTGTAGCTGCAGCAGCAGCGCCTGGCGGCGGCGGACGCGGAGGAGGCGCGCTTCTTGAAGAGGAGCAGGCCCAGCTTCGCCTTGGAGATCGGGGTCAGCGGCAGCGCCAGGATGGTGGCCATCGCCCTCCCCAGGATGGGTTTGGAGCCCGAGCCGCAGCCGGGGGTGGAGGTGGAGGAGGAGGATCTCGGCATGGCCGGCGACGGATAGATTGATAGCTGGGCGGCAGTTTCCCTCTCTTTATCAGATTCAAATGTGCTGGCCAAGGGAGGCGGATCGAGTTGGCTGCTGCGAGAGTGCGAGTGGTGGTGTGGGGGTTTTTATGGTGGGTGGTGGGGCATGGGGTGCAGCGGCACGGCTCCTGTGCTGCCGTTGCCCTGCCTCTGGTTGGATCGTGCGTACAAGAAACTTATAGTGGCAGGCAGAGCAGAGTAATGTATCGTGGTGGTGCGCCTTTAGGGGTACTACCACTACTCCTCCCTTTTCGGTTTATGGCTACCGGGATCGGGGTTAATTCGCATTGAAATGGTGTTTTTGTTGGATCCGGATATGCACATCATGGGTAGGTTTATGAACCACGATCTGTATATTGATGGGCTACGTGTTTGTGCTACCAGTATACACAATTCCACTGGGTCAGTCAGTCAGATTGCGAGTGCTGATCTAGCCAAACGAACGCGAGAAATCTGGCCAGTTCGCTACAACTTATCAGTCAGCTTATCAGCTAATCGATAATATTTTTTTCTCACAATAAATTAACTTTAGCCAACTTGTCAGCTGACTTTAATATGAGCCGAACATACCACCGATATAGTATCTAGTTTTGACCTAGCTAATCGTTGGGCATTGGCGTACCGGGTGCAGGCGATCGCGATCTCGTAGCATCGCCCGCCGCATTCATATTTTTAGCGAAGCACTGGTGATCCTACTCGCACCGGATAGCGTGCGTGCGTAACTGCTTTCCCATCGCCACGGCGTACGCGTTCCTAGCAAATAGCCTCGTCACGTCAAGGGGTTTTCAACACTCTGCTCGTATACCGCGTAGGCCTTTCCACCGACCGGCCCTTGGATTGGACGGACCACTGGTCCGTCATTAGCACAACGGCGAAAAATCGTTGATCCAGACATGATTATCATACGGTGTACGTAGCCGGAGCAAGTGTGTGTGTGGCAGCAGTAGGAACCGACAAACAAATCGTCGTGCGCGGCGTAACTGGCCGCCTTGTGCTGTGACCTGTGGCTGTAGGCGCGGGCCTGGCCCAGGTAGCCGAGCAAATCACACCGATGGCGACCGACTGGAGCAGGGCGCGGGCGCGGGCGCGGTGCCGCGCCACCCCACCCCGCGGCCCGCGCGCTCGA
Source organism: Miscanthus floridulus (assembly GCF_019320115.1). Lineage (NCBI taxonomy): Eukaryota > Viridiplantae > Streptophyta > Magnoliopsida > Poales > Poaceae > Miscanthus > Miscanthus floridulus. The sequence continues at coordinate 13,342 of NW_027097872.1, read as the reverse complement.
CTGACTTGCCGTGGTGGACGAGTGGTGGTGCGTGGCGTGGTGGACTGGTGGTGGGGTTCGCACCTGGAAAGCGCTCGCCGAGGGCGGTGGTTTTGTCGGATCAGTGGCCACTGGCGAGCCCGAGCCGTTCCGTGCCCGTGCTCTGCCTCTGAGCTGGCGGGGCTTCCCTTTTCGCGCTTCAAACCGAGCTAGCCGTTGCCTCCTTGCCCTTGGGCCTTGGCGTGGCGCCTCCCCTTTCCGTTTCCGAGTCTGAGCCAGCCAGACAGCCCACGTTGGCGTCACGTCCTCTCAACTCCAGCAGGACCTGCAACGCGAGTCCGCGGCGCACGCAGCCTCCGCAGTCCGCACAGGGACTCGGCGCGTGAGCGCATGGGTGCTTCACCTGCTTCTGCTTCTACAGTTCTTCCACCCTTCCCAAACGGGCGTTACTGCTTACTAGCGTCCGAACGTCCCGAGCCGCTCTAAAATATCGGACATCTCCGGTCCTTTGTGCGGAAGGCCGCACCACATGCAAAAGAAAGCTTGCACCGTCTGTTTTCGTGCACCACATCGCGTAGATCCCACACTACATACCGCTCTACCATCGCCTCACACTATTTCGCCGGATCACCGCACCCGCACACAGGAACCCACATGGATCCCAGGTTACCTGCCCCAGCCAGTGGATGCCGCACCACGGATGCATCTGCTGGCCTCAGGTATCCACTTAGTGACTCACAGTGGCGCCCCAGCAGTTGCAGCGGGTGGGCTCATTACAACATGTGTAACACCTTATCTACTTTTGTGACACCCAGATAAAACACTTGCAGCATACGTCTGAAACAGATGAAACACTTGCAACATACATCTGAAACGCTTGCAAAACACCAGAAACAACTTGAAAACATGTATTTAACCATTGTAAATATATGCAAACATCAAGATGAAACACTTGCAACATACGTATGAAAACACCTAAAACGCTTGTGTCGGTGCAGAAAGTATCCGACAAGTAAATATTTGTAGTTTTACCGTACGTTGTGATCGGAGGTGGCCTAGCACTCAACGACACAGGGTTTTATACTGGTTCAGACAACGTGCCCTACGTCAGTTTGAGTCGGTCGGTCACTTTATTCCTGAGCCCAGGTGCTCGAAGTTTGCAGTGGGGTTACAAATGAGAAGGAGAAAGAGGTCCGGTTGGAAGGGCCAAGAGTGACGGAGCCCCACTATGAGCTAAGTGTTCAAGCGTGTGCTTGTGGTTCGAACCTGACAGTTCTGTGGTTGTGAACTAGTGAACTTGATCGATCTGAATGAATCTGAATCAACCTAATGAATCTGAATGTTGGGAGAGAGCGCATCACCTTTTATAGATGAAGGGGATGGCCTTACAAGTGAGAGGAGAGAGGGTACATATGCTTCCAAGCCTTGTTGCCCACGCTGATGGGTACAGGATGATGGTAGGCGCCCACAACACTGTTGGATGTCAGATGCACAGTGAAAAGTTATGTTGTCTTCTTCGGGTATGGCAGATGTCGATGCCTGCCACACTGTTGATACCTGAAGGTTTGTGAGAGGTTTTACCATGTTCGCCCTGGTACGGTAAACGTCGACGCCCACAATACTGTCGATGCCTAGAGACATGTGGGGGCGGGGTCTTACCATGTGGGAGTTAATGGCGCCCCTAGGGGAAAGTGTTGGCGTCTACAATACTGTTTGGGCTCTGTTGTGTCAGGGCAGGTTGCAGAGTACTATTTTTATGCAGGTGTACAGAGTATGGTCCCCGATATTGCGATTTGACTTGTGCACCCTGCTTTACTTTCTTCGTCTGTTTCCTGGTCCTTACTGAGTGGGCGTCCCCGGTCAGTTGGTCCCAGTCGGCATTGATCGCGCCAGTCGGAGAAGAGCAGTGGGCAGGGGTTTTGGTGCATCCCTGGTCGGAGACGCGGGTCAGAGTCGGAAGTAGCGCTTTGTCTAGGCCTTCCGGTCGGAGAGTCCGTCCGAAGGCGGGCCCGAGACCGAAGCGAGCGCTCCGGTCGGAGAGGTGGGCCGAAGTTAGAAAACGGGCGTCGTTCCTCCTTGGCCAGACCTTCCGGTCGGTGATTGGATCGCTCCTCTAGCCTGTTGTTTAGATACTTGGACCGGCCCATGAATTACACGTTGTCTGCTTGGGCCGAGCCTTTGTTGGGGAGCCGGTCCGCAAGAGACCCCGGGGTTATGAACCCGATAGGAGCCCTCGAGCTCATGGGCGATTTGGATAGAATCGTTCGGGGGGGTTTTCGTGTTGCCAGCGGGGGAGGTTTTCGTTTCGTCGGCGAGCGCGCGCGAATGCACCCATGGGCGTAGCCCCCGAGCCCCCAGGCAATTTGGGCAGAATCATCTGGGGGCTGTTGTCAGCGGGTGTGTGTGCGTGTTTTTTAGTCGAGACGGAGTTGTCAACTAAGGCGTCGTTGCATAGCTGAGACGTTTAGTTTTGGGATTGAGTGAGACGGAGCTCGTGGATCCTGGCGTCGGTGCGCGCCGTGGGATCGAGCGAGGCAGTTAGTTTTAGGGATCGGACGAGATGGAGCTCGTGGATCCTAGCGTCGGTGCACGCCGTGGGATTGGGTGAGTCAGAGTCATGGATCCTAGCTTTGGTGTGGCCCGCGCAGCCGAGGCAGTTAGTTTAGGGATCGAGCGAGCCGGAGCTCGTGGATCCTGGTGGGGCGAGTTCAGGGTCGCAGACCTAGGCATTTTTGGAGTGCAGTCGAAGCATAGCCGATAGAAGGGGCGAGTTTGGGGTCATAGACCCAGACGTTTGGTGTGCAGTTGAAGCATAGCCGATGGATGGGGTGAGTTCGGGGTCGTAGACCCAAGCATTTGGTGTCTTGAGCCCTCGAGCCCCGTTGGGCCTTGGTAGGGGTCGGTTTGAGTTGTGTGCGTTACATCGTCCTCGGTTTCTCACAATCGGAGGGGTTGAGTTTTGTCGCTTGCCTCGATCGCTCAGGCTTGAGTGACGTCTCGGTGAGCTCACTAACGGGTATAATCGAGTGGAATCTGGGTCCATCGTTCATGATGGGGTCAGCATAGCCCTCTTGTGACATTCCACTACTCCTTTACCTGCACCCACACCGGCAGATGCCTGGGTCATTCTGGAGATCGACCCGGGTGGCCTAATGGCCTCCCCTCGATGAAGATTCTATGGGCTTGGCAAAGGCTTAGGATCAAACGAAAAGGTTGAGATGACCCTGTCTGCTAGACTAGGTGAGGGCTATATGGGGCTCATCTGTGTTTTTCTTCCCTGGCTCTATTTGATGTGGGGTTGGCCTCAAGCCCTTCATGGTGAAAGGTCCTAATAGCTAGAGGGGGGTTGAATAGCCTAATAAAATTTCTACAATAACACTTAACCAAATGGTTAGACAATTATGAGGCGAAGCGAGTGTTGCGCTAGCCTACTCAAAATGCAAGCCACCTACCACAATTCTAGTTTAGATAGTGTTAATTCACACAAGAGCAATGACACTACCCTATGTTAGTGTGCTCTCAAAGGCTAACTAAAGAGCCACACCAACCAAGCATGCAAGCTCTCACAACTAGCTACACTAAAGAGCTTGTCAACTAGTTTGCGGTAAAGTAAAGAGAGTGATCAAGAGGGTTATACCACCATGTAGATGAATGAACCAATCAATCATGAAGATGAATAACAATGATGACCAATCACCTCGGAATCAATGATGAACACAATGATTTTTACCGAGGTTCACTTGCTTGCCGGCAAGCTAGTCCTCATTGTGGCGATTCACTCACTTGGAGGTTCACGTGCTAATTGACTTCACACGCCAAACCCTCAATAGGGTGCCGCACAACCAACACAAGATGAGGATCACACAAGCCACGAGCAATCCACTAGAGTACCTTTTGGCGCTCCATCGGGGAAAGGTCAAGAACCCCTCACAATCACCACGATCGGAGCCGGAGACAATCACCACCTCCGCTCGACGATCCTCGCTGCTCCAAGCCGTCTAGGTGGCGGCAACCACCAAGAGTAACAAGCGAAATCCACAGCGAAACACGATCACTAAGTGCCTCTAGATGCAATCACTCAAGCAATGCACTTGGATCACTCCCAATCTCACTATGATGATGAATCAATGATGGAGATGAGTGAGAGTCCTTTGGCTAGGCTCACAAGGTTGCTATGTCAATGAAAATGTGTAAGAGTTATCCCTTGAGCCGGCCATGGGGCTATAAATAGAGCCCTAATCAAATAGAGCTATTATACCCCTTCACTGGGCAAAATGCGCTCTGACCGGATGCTCTGGTCATACCAACCGGACGTTGGCCCTCAACGTCCGGTTGCCCGATGGACGCCACGCGTCACCAGCTTCAAACGCTGTTCGTCAGATTCCAACGGCTATGACGCTGACCGGACACAACAGCTTCAACTGACCAGACGCTGGAACCTCAGCGTCCGGTCGAGTACAGTAAGGGTCGAAACCTAGTTTTCCTCGACCGGACGCGTCGGTCCACCTCGACCGGACACAGCCAGCGTCCGGTGGTAAACCCTAGCCACTGTACCGATAGTCAACACGACCGGACGCAGGCGGTCAGCGTCCGGTGCTTCTGGATTCAGCGTCCGGTCACTGGACCGATGTTGGCATCAGCTCTGTTCTCACTTTTATCTTCTCCACCCTTGCTCCAATGTGCCAACCACCAAGAATTTGCATCCGGCGCAATAGAAAATAGGCATTTCATTTTCTCGAAAGCATCTAGTTAGAGCATATTTTCACAAATATTATCAAGGGTGTTAGCACTCCACTAGTTAGGGACCCAAACCCATCTCAACCCTGCACACACCTTGTGCACATGTGTTAGCATATTTTCACAAATATTATCAAGGGTGTTAGCACTCCACTAGATCCTAAATGCATATGCAATGAGTTAGAGCATCTAGTGGCACTTTGATAACTGCATTCCGATACGAGTTTTACCCCTCTTAATAGTATGGCTATCAAACCTAAATGTGATCATACTCTCTAAGTATCTTGATCACTAAAACAAAATAGCTCCTATGGTTTATACCTTTGCCTTGAGTTTTTTGTTTTTCTCTTTCTTCATTTTAAGTTTAAGCCCTTGATCATCGCCATGCCATCACCATTGTCATGCTATGATCTTCATTAGCTTCTTCTACTTGAAGTGTGCTACCTATGTCATGATCACTTGATAAACTAGGTTAGCACTTAGGGTTTCATCAATTCACCAAAACCAAACTAGAGCTTTCACATGGGCTGGCCTTTGAACCTCGGTCGGTCATTGCTCATGTCGAATAAGGCAACTGCTACTTCGTGACGCAACACAGAGCATTGTGATGCATTTCGCTGCATGTGCAATACTTATTTCCCGAGCCCCTAGGCGGTTTAGGGCCTGAATCGTCTAGGGGCACAGGCATATGGTATGAATGCGTGTATGGATGTATGAAATGATTTATAAAGAAATAGCAGGGGTTGGTAGTGTTACCTTGATGATTCGAGTGACGGGGTTTGAAGAGCTCCAATTAGAAATGTTCAACCAGGACCCATGCTCGTCATTCGTGATAGAGTTGGCATGGCCTACATGGGGCGTCCCTTTGCTCCTTACCTATCTCTTGGTGTTTTTTTTGAGCCGTTCGATCGACTTAGAAAGCCTGATGGTCTCTCCTAGCGGAGATCTCATTCTGGGTTTTTTCAAGTCCCGCCTAGGGATGTAGGGAGCTGCCTGTGTGTGGTGGTGCTTTGGTTCTTGCACTTGACGTGCAGTAGTGGTGGGCCATACCCAGGCCACACACTGTTTGATCAGGCGCCATTCCATCGGGTAGGGCGCGTCTCATCGGTCAAGGCGCGTCCCATCGTATCCCGTCTACATTAAATGAGAAAGAGAGGGTTTTTTGCTCCATCGTTTCGACTTTCCTGATCGGCGTGCCTTCCCCAACTGCCGCACCCTTTTCCTTAAGTAGGAGAAGCGAGAAGGTTTTTCGCCCTATTCCTTTGCCTTTTCCTCATCCACTGCCTCTTCTCATCTTCCTTCTTGCCGAGAGCGTTTTGAGAGCCACGACGATTCCTAGGAAACAAAAGGGAGAGAGTGAGGGAGAAGAAAAAACTCACAAATCCTTTTGCGAACCCGGGGCGAAATGTCGGACTGGACGTCATCTACTGTGAGGGAGTCGGTGTTGAAGGCCTTCGTCACAAAGGGTTTTCTACCACCGAAGGAGGTGGCACACTAAAGGGCTCCCGGGGTGAGGTTCCTTCAACCTTGGCCCGACGAGGTGGTTTCCTTTCTTGCCTTCCATGAGCGCGGGTTAGGATACCCCACGCACTGGTTCCTACGTGGGCTCCTCAATGAGTGGGGTCTAGAGCTGCAGCACCTTAATCCGACGAGGGTGCTGCACATCGCCGGCTTCATCACTGTCTACAAGGCCTTCCTCGGGATGGATCCACACATGGACTTCTTCCGATGGTTGTTCTTTGGGCAAACTTTGATGGTGGGGAATTCGCTTGAGGCCGCGCCGGTGGGGGGCTTCACCCTGCAGAGAAAAACCGAGTGTGGGGGGCTCATATCCCATGTACATCCCCTGCGACTCCAACCGTAGGGTGTCACAGGGAGTGGTTTATATCAGGAATCCGGTGGAGGCGCCGTTCCTGGCGTTTACTGGCAGAAGGCCAAAGAGGTGGGATAGTTGGTCATGGGGCCCTTTCCGTCCGGAGAAGAAGAAGGTGGAGATCATCGAGGAGGAGCTCTAGAAGCTCGTGCCGCGCGGTCTTGACGGGGCACGGGTGTTCCACACCCTCTATCGCTGCTGGGTCACTCCATTGGCAGAGAGCACCGGTCAGAGGAGCAGGCTTGCACCTGTGCATCATCGAGACCGGTGCCAGCGCATGTCTTGCAGCAGGAGGATGCCCTGCCTACTGCTCTGGTCGGTGTGTTCGGAGCCAAAGGTCGCGGTGACCCACAGGCCGGGCAGAAGCCGGTTGGGATGACTCCGCCCCCGGCTAAAGTGAGGGAGCGTGGATCGTAGCCCGGGAGTGGCCCTCGCCCTGTGGGCCCATCAACGCCGGGTCTTGGTTTTAGAGTCGTGTCGCTTACCTCCCGGTATGTTTTTCTTTGTTTCTTTTTGATCTTTTACTGTTGAGTCTTTTTTGGAGTATGACTAACATGTACCTTTTGTCAGTGACCGGTTGATGATGGGGTTGAGCATCACCCCAACTCCCATGCAGGAGGTTTGGAGGCCCACCCTGCAGCATGCCATGGCGAGCAGCAAGGGGAATAGGGTGGTGGCGGCGAGCCCTTCCCTTCTAGGGGCGGTTGCTAGTGCGGCGGTAGCAGCGGTGACAGTGCTGGTGGCGATCCCAGTGGTGACTACGGAGGCTTCGCCAGTGATGTCCCTCGCGGTCCCTCCTCCACCAGCTGCGGCGAAAGACGAGAAGGAGACCGAGACCCCTGCCGCGCCCAGTGGAGGGCTGCACCGCTCACCCTCATGGTCGGAGCTAAAGGCGTCAGGGGGAGATGTGGCAAGGATGGAGTCAGAACGCCCATCGGTAGCCCAGGCAACCAAGGTGGTGGAGATCCCATCCGACGATGAAGCGGATGACGCGGTGGAGCTGTCGGTGCCGTCGCGGGAGCTGGCGATGGTTCGGTCGGAGGCTCGGCCCTCCGATGGGCTGCCGGAGGGTGACCTAGAGTGGCCCTGCCCTAAGGACCCATCCAAGGTGCGGTTCGTCCTTCTAGATTCCTAGGAGTGTCAGCTCTGGGACATCCTTGGGGAGAAAGGACTCGCCATGGAGTCTGATCTCGCCCAGCTGTCGGTGAAGCTCGAGGATGCCTAGGAGCGGGTTAAGTCCGCCCAGCAGTTGGTCAAGGTCGACCTACAGCTCGCCATGGAGGTGAGTTTTCCATGTTTGTCCTTGACCTCTTGGTCTCTTGTTAGTTGCCTCAGCATGTTTGTTTTTCATTTTCGTAGGGTCTAAAGGAGATGTCGTCCCGCAAGTCCCATTTCCTCTGGATGGAGCATGCCCGAATGATCGAGCTTGAGCATCAGCTAGAGTTCGCTCGCCATGAGTCCTAGGACCGGGCGGCCAAGGTGACCGTGGTGTGGGTGGAGGAGGAGCGTGCAGCAGAGCGGGTGACCGCCGCCAAGTGGGGCTTCAGGCGGCCAAGGACCGCCAGGCGGAGACTGAGGCAGGGCTACAGAAATCCCTAGCAGACATCGAGGCGTCACTCCAAAAATCCCTAGAAACCCTTGAGTTGGAGCGAAATGTCCTGAAGTTAGAGTGGAACGCCTTGGAGTCGGCGCGAAAGGCCCAGGAGTCAAAGCGAAAGGCCCGGTCGAAGGCAGACCAAGAAGTGCTCGCACTTTGGGGCTGGGTGATGGGGACGGAGGAGGCGAACGCCCGACTGCGTGAGTAGGTGGCCCAGTAAGCGGAGTAATTCTCTGTCCTTGAGAACTTCCGCCTCGATACGTACCTTTTCTGTTTTTTGTCGTGTTGGTTTCTTCCTTTAGCTTTGTTTCTGAGCTTGTCGCCCTTCATCTAGGCTGGGTGGAAAGGTGAAGTCGTTGGAGCAAGACCTAGAGACGGTCAAGGCAACGTTTGGCTAGAATGCAGAGGCGCTGGCCAAGTCCTTTGAAGAGCGATGTGCTCTCAAGGGGGAACTTGACCAGGTCCGTAATGTTGCCCAGCTTGTCGTTCGGAGGTCTTTGGGTCGGTGCCAAGTACTAGCACGCCCGCTGTTCAGCTGGCAGAGATTCTGGATGAGGTCTGGGCCTTTATCACAAGCGGGCTTTTCTAGGAGCATCGGGGGTGTTGACTTCGGTGGTGACGTACCACCCGAATCTGAACTTCACCACTATCTGCAGCGGGTATGTCGACGGCTTGGAGGACATCCAATCGCTCAGGGAGAGCTTACTATCGCACGCAAGGTTGGTGGCAAAGCAAGTCTCTGCATAGTGGGTGATGGATGTCTGCCGTGAAGACATAGCCGGAAGCGTGCGTCGGGGGACGTTGCCTAGCCTGCGGATGGCATAGAGCCTGGGTTGGAAGTGGATGTCGTCCCGCCTTCAATCGAGCCGAATGTGGTGCCGCCGAGGAGTGAGCAGCCCACGCCTTCGCCAGTCGCACCGACAGCAGATGCCACCGAGCCGTCCTAATAGCTTGTAAAGTATAAGTAGTTTAGTAGATGTAAAAAGTTCAAGTTCGTGGGGGAGCCCCCGTGCAAACGTTCTTGTGTACTCAATGACTATAATCGGTTTCATTTTTTGTGATGGAGTCACTCCGTTCGGGGAAGCTTGTCCCTTTCATTCCTTAGTTTTACCTTAGCATAATTTTGTTTTTTATTCTTTCTTTTTTGTACTTGCCCATTCATCCCATAGGCTACAACCTTAGGAGTCCAGGCATGGCCTATGAGGCTCAGCTGCTTGTAACCATAGGTAGAAAGCGAGGTGCGATAGGTCGGAATTTTTTTAAAGCAAAGATACATAAGGCAATTTAAAGGAACGAACTTCCCTTTTGTTCGGGTAGGAAGGAGTTTCACCACATGATAATAAACAAAAAAAAGAGAGGTAGTAGTGCACCTTTATGGAGCCCCTGAGCGACTCGGGGCGAAAATGTTCAGGTCGGGGCGCTTTTATAGGAGCAAATGCTAAGCAAACAATGGTAAGACTAAAATTTAGGGGAAGAAACGACAATAGCTGTTCCAAGCGCTAGTGAGATCGTTGTCATTGTCGTCCTTCAGTCGGTAGGCATCCGGTCGGATCACCTCATCATTTAGTCGTCCGAATCCTTGCCCACAACGCCCCCTTTCTTAGCCGTTGTTTCTTCGCCTTTTTCTTCCTTTGGCCTGCCGGCCTATCGCAGAAGGCGCTTGAGGAGCTCGCAGTCCTTGTAGAGGTGTTTGATGGGGTAGGCGTGGTTGATGCATGGGCTCTCCATGAGCTCATGGAAGTGGCCTGGAAGGTCCTACTGGGGCTGCTTGCCCGTGTGATCAGCCGTGGCGACCGACACAGAGTTGGCTGATCGGCGACGATCTTTTCTATTCTTTTTGCCCTTCTATGTGGGGGGGGCCCTCGTCCTGATCCTCGTGCTTGGCCTTGCCTTTACCTCAGCCTCTATTGGAGCGCTGTGGGAGCGGCGCTCGCTGGATGCATTGGTCAAAGGCCTATGGCCTCGGGCCATCCGAGCTAGGACTCCGGTCGCTGCTGTGAGCGTCTCGGTTTGGCCCAAGCCGCTCGTGTACAGGCGGTCAGTGCAGAGCGGTCGCCAAGTCAAGATGAGGCGTAGATGCGGCCTCTTATGCCGCGCTTGGTGGCTGTAGCAGTGAGCGGGTGGAGCGATTCATCTGCTGCGTCCTCACTCCCCTGGTGGAGAGAGAGACCATAAGTTGGTGTCACGATATGGAGTTCTCCACCTGTTGAACGACGGCGGTCTCCACTAGTGCCCGGAGGTTCTAGTGGATCGCCTGTTCCTAAGGGGTCGTTCGGCTCTGGAAGGCTTGCAAAAGCATTGCCACAGCGGCGATGTTCTGATTGGCCCGAGCGAACTATGGGGGATCGTTCCCCCTATCCATGGTGTTGCGCTGGACCCAACAGGCGCAATCCTGGGCGCCGCTCGTTGGTTTATGCGCATGGGGCGCAGTGTGGTGCGTCGAGCGTGCTGGCGCAGTCGATGGCTGGTTCAGCCGCTGTTGTTGTGGCTCCTCGCCGTGCTCCCATAAGAGCGCGGGGGTCTTCGCACGAGGGTCCAGAGGGGTGTGAGTCTACGAGGACTCTGCTTCCATCGGTGGCTATCCTAGAGCGTCCGCCATAGCGCACTCCCAAGATAGACGGTGGCTAGGTGCCACATCGCTGATGCTAGAGCCGTCACTCTCAACATCGTCATCCATGAGGTCGAGGAAACAGGTGGGAGTATAGCTCACCATCCCCACGAATTTAGACGCGAGAGGGGGGCAGCACCGGCATCCTTCAGAGCCCCCGGGCGTATGCGTTCGCGGGAGATGTGAGGCTATAGGGGAACCGGTCGTATGGCGGTCACGATGGGGACAACAGGGTCCCTCCAGATAATCGGCGGAAGATAGAGAACAGTTAGTAAATAACAGCACATACGTTACTTACAGCGGGGTTTGAGCAGAGAGTTTGCTTAGAATGAAGCGCAGATGCCTCATCGTTGAAGTCGTCGTGTGTCCCGAAGCCGATGGAGGGCGCCCCTCTGATGGGCACGCAGAACGAGTGCCTCCTCGCGGAGGTATAGTACGCTGAGCCGGTCGATGATGAAGTCTAGGCTTCCGAAGAGGAAGGCCTGGGACGGCTTGGAGACGGGTGGAATCCACATCCCAACAGGTGGGAGTACGGGGAACTCTAGTGAGCCAAAGTAAATCGTATCGCCTGAGCTCGCTATGGTGATGGCGGCAGAAAAGTGGGCCATCCAATGACCAAAAAGTGTTGAACGTACAACGTCTTCCCTACGGCCGGTGCCAACTGTCATTGCAGAAAGTGTCCGACAAGTAAATATTTGTAGTTTTGCCGTACGTTATGATCGGAGGTGGCCTAGCACTCAATGACACAGGGTTTATACTGGTTCAGGCAACATGCCCTACATCCATTTTGAGTCGATCAATGACTTTATTCCTGAGGCTAGGTGCTCGAAGTTTGCAGTGGGGTTACAAATCAGAAGGAGAAAGATGGGGGGTACAAGAGGTCCGGTCGGAAGGGCCGAGAGTGACGGGAGCCCCGCTATGAGCTAAGTGTTCAAGCATGTGCTTGTGGTTCGAACCTGGTGGTTTTGTGGTTGTGAACTAGTGAACTTGATCGATCTGAATGAATTTGAATCAACCTAATGAATCTGAATGTTGGGAGAGAGTACATCCCCTTTTATAGATAAAGAGGATGGCCTTACAAGTGAGAGGGAGAGGGTACGTATGCTTCTAAGCCTTGTTGCCCACGCGGACGGGTACAGAATGATGGTAGGCGCCCACAATATTGTTGGATGTCAGATGCATGTGGGAAGTTATGTTGTCTTCTTCGGGTATGGCAGATCTTGGCGCCTGCCACACTGTTGATACCTGGAGGTTTGTGATGGGTTTTACCATGTTCGCCCGGTACGATAAACACCGGCTCCCACAATACTGTCGATGCCCAGAGGCATGTGGAGGGGGGGGGGGTCTTACCGTATGGGAGTTAATGGCGCCCACAATACGGTAGGGGAAAGTGTCGGCGCCTACAATACTGTTTGGGCTTTATTATGCTAGGGTAGTTGCAGAGTACTATTTCTACAGGTGTACAGAGTACGGTTCCCGGTATTATGGTTTGACTTGTGCACCCTGCCTTACTTTCTCCATCTATTTCCTGGTCCTTATCGAGTGAGCGTCCCCGGTCAGTTGGTCCCAGTCGGCCCTGATCGCGCCAGTCGGAGAAGAGCAGCGAGCAGGGGTTTTGGTGCATCCCTGGTAGGAGTCTAGGAGACGCGGGTTGGAGTCGAAAGTAGTGCTTTGGCCAGACCTTTCGGTCGGAGAGTCCATCCGGAGGTGGGCCAGAGATCGAACCGAGTGCTCCGGTCAGAGAGGTGGGCCGGAGTCAGAAAACAGGCACCGTTCCTCCTCGGCCAGACCTTCCGGTCGGTGATTGGATCACTCCTCTGGCCTGTTGTTTAGATACTTGGGCCGGCCCATGAGTTGCGCATTGTCTGCTTAGGCCGAGTCTTTGTTGGGAAGCCGGTCTGCAAGGGACCCCGGGTTTATGAACCCGACAGCTTGCATATTTATGCATCATCCCAATCTAGTTTGGCAACATCCAAATAAAACACTTGCAACATATGTATAAAACAGATAAAATATTTCGAACATATACTTGAAACATATGTGTATAGCCAATACAACATGTGCAATATCTTGATCTATTTTTGCAACATACAGATGAAACACTTGTAATATATTTCTAAAGTATCTAAAACACTTTAAAACATACGCTTGCAACATGTGACGTATCTCGGTGCAGCCTCCTCCGCTGTCTGTAGCGGGGAACCATAGCCGTAGCAGGAGGCGAGGCCGGAGGGCTTCCGTGTTAGGGCCCGACGCTTCTACTTACGCCGGTGGCCATCGTGACTGTGAGAGTCCGCCACGTGAGCGATGATGGTGGCGGGAGTGGTAGCGCCGCACGCATACGATGTGGCCATGGGTTCTGGAGCCGTGGCAGGAACCGTATGGCGATCGAAGCGGCCAACGTGGAAGCCATCGCGAGTGACGAGTGAAGCTCTGGAGCGTACGTGCATGGGTGGAGGCGGAGCGCGAAGCCACTCAGCCACACCGGCTGCGGAAGGCAACCACGGCTCACCACATGCGAAGTCGAGGAACTGCAGCAGCGGCAAAC